>NC_087388.1:6617671-6710171 GCF_963675165.1 Halichondria panicea
CCACTAGGACTTGTACCAGTAAGTACATGTACAGCGGCCATAACTTTAGTTCCGTTGGTCAAGGTCTTTTTCTAAAATGTTTGACATTGGATCAACTTTACTCAAGTTATGGCTGTTGAAAGATGTTCAACTACACCCCCCCCCTCCGTTAAATCATCTCTTTCAGCTGCCATAACTTAAATTCTGTGAATCCAAAGTCAAAAATTTTAGGATTTTCTGAAAGCTTAGAAAAAGACCTTTCAAGTGGTGTCATCAAAGTTCATATTTGAGAGATAAAAGTATTTGCCAATTTGGCCGTACCATAGATTATATAGCCCATGGTCCAAAGGCGAAAAATAACAAATTAGGGCCCCAACAAAATTTTGGATTGAAACACATCATTTGAAAGGTCTTTTTCTAAGCTTTCAGAAAGTCATAAAATTTTGACATTAGATCAACTGTACTCAAGTTATGGCTGTTGAAAGATGTTCAACTACACCCCCACCCCCTCCGTTTAAAATCAAAGGTATATTTTGGGCTTGTTGTTGACAAAAATAACACGGAAATCATGGCCCGTTCTAAATTTGAGGTTTAAGCATACCATCTGAATGGGTTTCTTCTAAGCTTTCAGAAAACCCATCATCAGAACTCTAAGTTACAAAGCCAACTCTAGTCTGGTTGTAATGACGTGTGTCCCCTCAGGCTGTGATGGATGTGCTTGTGCACCTAGTGCGTGGGTGTGGGTGTGAGGGTGGTGTGCTTGTGACTGACGTCTTTCCAGCCATTGTACAGCGAGTGCTCAGTTCTGATGACTCAGCAATACTACAGGTATGTATATACAAGTATTGACATAATAAAATTATGAAAAATTGGATATTTAGAATGGTGGCGAATGTGTGCGAGCGTACGTGTCGTCTTGCACAGAACAGCTGGCTTCATGGTAAGTCCCTCCACACCTCACACACCTCCCCCGCCCCCTCCACACCTCACACACCCTAACATGCTCACCCCCTCATGCAGGCGTGATTCTACAGGGACCAATGGCTTAGAGTACGTTGTCAAGGTGATACTGTACCTACTCGAGCCAACCAAGGCAGAATTCACCGCTTCATTTGTAGGGAAACTGATCATCTCTTTTGTAAAGAAGGTAACCAGTTAGCTCTTGTTATAGTATTGCCATGTACAGTACAGGGATCTGCACAGACACTGAACCTTCCTTGTAACGTTAACTAGTAACGAATATATGCTATCCCCTCACACACACGCCCACACACACCCACACACACACACACACACACACACAGGCTGGTAGTGCACTGGGCGCTCATTTGGAGCTGCTCTTGCGGTCAGTTCTCAGTAAAATGCAGAGTACCTCGTCACTCTCTGTCATGCAGTCTCTTCTGCTCGTCTTTGCCTACCTCCTCCAGACGGAGCTCGAGGCAGTACTAAGGTTTCTTTCACAAGTTCCGGACCCAACCGGCCAATCAGCTCTCAGCTTTATCATGAGGGAGTGGCTAGCCAGACATGTAAGTAGACAGCGTCTAATTTGCAGTGAGAAGGGCCCTCTATTATGTTGTCATAACTTTGTCATTGTTTACTCAATTCAAAATTTCATATACAGCAGTTTTAAGCACCTTTGCAACGTATGAACACGCAAGCATAAAACCATAATGTACTATTGTAGTAAATTGTGGTTACTTAAATTTGGTGCATGGGACCATCTGCATCTGCAGTACTGTCCAGTGGTGTGTACTACAGTACTAAAAGTAGGAACCAGGCCCCTAACACTGCATGCTTGCTTTTTGCCCAATGCAAGTTCAATTGAATCAAGCTTTTAATTGTAGCACATTTTATACACCAATCAATCCCAGAGCATACATAATTTTTTAGGGGACTACCCCAAAACCCCAATATGTGTGCACATGCGTATCAGCTCCTCTTCCAAACTATCCGTGCTCTCTAAGTGATAACTCTCTTCCTACACCACTGCTATCACTGCTGTCAATAATTATGGTCACATTTCAAATTGCTAGCTATTTTTTCTGTGTGATATGAGATAGACCAAGTACACACCTCTGGTACACTGGCCATTCTCCATATCACGTCTGTGGAGTAGGCCTTATACTGCAACCTTGTATAGCTAGACCTATAGTTGTTGTGTTAGTAATTGGCCAATTTTGATTTGATACTGCAAATTAGTAAAGAAACCACTCAAGTACAGTCCTGCATGTAGTCCATGTTTACATTGTGGGTTTACATTGTGGTTTACCCATTTGTGTGTGTGTGTTGCAAAGGTGCTTAAAACTGCTGTACCATCGGATTCCTTGTTAAAAAGTGCTTCTATATGCTTTAGAGCTGATAAGCTTCAACCAGCTAAAAGTTAGCATTTCCCCATGTGGTACCAGTTAACAGTAACATTATATCTTACATGTAAGTCATGTGATCATAATTATCTCTTCCTTACAGTCTTCGTTTTATGGTGTATTTGAACCACGAATGTCGTCACTGGCGCTCACACACATCCTTACACACACACTCACGACCTCTGACTCTCGGCTGACGTCTCTGGTTGTTAGGGGTGAGGAGGTGTGCCCTGTGGAGGGGGCGGGCGTTATCACACGATCACGACGCTCCCAAATACCAATACAGTACAACGAAGTATCCGTCCCAGTGAAGATTGTCAAGCTGATAATTGGAGATATTCAAAATATACTGGAAATAGAAGAACCGCCAACAAACTACCAATCAGATGTGAGCTGATAATTATACCATAATCTATATAGTAATGTTCCCTCACTGTGTTCATCCTCAATCTCACAAAATTGCCTAACTGGGCCCAAGGGTGGTTGTTTTTAGTCTCTAATAAGGCTTGCATTTCAAGTGAAGTGAAAAGGTGTGTACTCCCTCCCCCTCCTAGGATGAAAATGAAGAAGTGTTGGGGGGTGAGCTAGAAGCTTTGTTGGACCACCCCCTGCTGGGGGGCGTGGATTATGAGGAGGTGGAGGAGGACCCTGACTTACTGGATGAGCCTGTGCTACAGCTGGACATGCAAGTACGTGTGTGGTGTGGTATCCAACTAGCAAGTACGTGTGTGGTGTGGTATGCAACTAGCAAGTACGTGTGTGATGTGGTATGCAACTAGCAAGTACGTGTGAGATCTACTATTGTATTGTGTTGTTTCCTTATCCCTTGTCTCGCACTTTGACCCCACTCCTCTGCAGAGCTACCTAGTGACGTATCTGTGTGAGTTATCTACTCAACCATTTTTCACTGGCCTATTGCAACACTTAACAAGAGACGAACTGAACACATTAGCTAAAGTTGGCATCACATTTAACTCTTAAATATTTTTTATCTGCTTTTTTGTATGTGTTTGAAATGTCATTGAATATCAATTGCGCATGCGCAATTGGCCATGTTTGTGTGATTCGAAAACAAGCCGCGTCCATATTAGAACTTGGCACGTGACCTCTATTTCTTAGGGAAATCCCCTGTACAATCAGCTATATACGTTTGCCCGGCGCCCGGCCGTATACCGTAGAATAAGTTTTTGACCGTTTTCTAGGTCAGAGAAGAGAGTAAGTAATCCGACATGTCTACTGAGGACGACCCGGAGCCCATGGATACTGGGCAGACAACTCAAGAGGCGCCCAAATCCAGTCAGTACTCAATATAAAACTGACAATACATTCACTCACTGTACATTGATACATATTTATAACCTAGCTTGTAGTGTACCTCAGTTATGTATATCTGTACAAGTACGCACGCAGTATATAATTAATTGACCAGCACACAATGTTCCATGCTGCAGATTTGTCTGTAGTTCTTGAGATACTAGAAGTTGTACTGGATAAATGGTACGAAATTGGGACAGACCTGAAAGTGGACGCAAGCATTCTGCACATTCTCGATAAAGAATTTAGGAACGTGAAGACAACGGAGGAAAAGAATGTGAGGATTCAGAGGATTTTGATTGAGTGGGCGGGTCGTGAGGGTGTGGAGATGGTGGAGCTCATGAACGCTGTGAGGGCGTGTGATGAGGGGGTGGCTGATCGTCTACAAGTGATGAAAGGTGTGTGAGGTGTGAGGTGTGTGTGTGTGTGACTCGGCAATATTATGAATGGAGAGGTTGTTTATATTGTGGGGATGTGTCATATTATTGTTATTATAATAATATTATGGTATTTCCTGTCAGACATACTGCCTGTGGAACTGATCCAAGCACAGGTCAAAGGTGAACCTGACAAAGGGACAGAGGTCAAAGAAGAAGGCAACAAAGAACAAAGAGGAGATGGAGATGAGGTCAACCAAGAAGGGGGTGAAGGCGGCAAAAAAGAGAAAGAAGACGATGCTGCAATGGACGTCAAAGTTGAAGGCAACAAAGAAAAAGATGGCGATGCTGAAATGGAGGTCAAAGGTGAAGGCAACAAAGAGAAAGATGACAATGATGCAGTGGACGTCAAAGTTGAAGATCCTCCAGATATTGAGACACAGAGGAAAGAAATACAGGCGGCTCTGAAACAGCAGCTCAAGAACGGACAAGTCTGGTAGGGAACTAATAGACGGTCTGTCAGGAGACTGATAGTGTGGTAGGGGACTAATAGACGGTCTGTTAGGACTCTAATAGTATGGTAGGGGACTAATAGACGGTCTGGTAGGACTCTAATAGTGTGGTAGGGGACTAATAGACGGTCTGTTAGGACTCCAATAGTGTGGTAGGGGACTAATAGACGGTCTGTTAGGACTCCAATAGTGTGGTAGGGGACTAATAGACGGTCTGTTAGGACTCCAATAGTGTGGTAGGGGACTAATAGATGCTATTGTGTGGTAGGGGACTAATAGACGGTCTGTTAGGACTCCAATAGTGTGGTAGGGGACTAAATAATAGTTAGACACTATTTTGGAGGTGTACATATTCTAGGAACTGTACAATGTACTGCACCACATCACTTTCACAATGGCTACTCTCTAGGCATGCAATATAATTATACTGTGCGTCCCTAGAGTTCATCTCTAACTCTCCTAGAGTTCACCTCTAACTCTCCTAGAGTTCACCTCTAACTCTTGTGCAGGTTTCTTGTGGACATTCGCTGGATGAAGCAATGGAAGAAGTACGTTGGCTACGACATGTGGGATCAATCTTCAGCTGGTAAAGAGTCGTCCAATCCTGGCCCCATCGACAACTCGAACCTCTTCAAAGGTAAGCACTAAAAGAGTTGATAATTTGAAGGAAAACATAAGCCTTGCTTTTTTTACAATTGATGGATTATCATGGAAGTTGTATTGAGCTGTTTTCTAAGCACAAATTACGGCCTCTCAAAAATAGCTACCAATGACTGTTCATTGTGTTGTACACTAAACAGTGTTACTTCCCCTGGTTAGTGTCTAGACTGGTTACATGTGCATTATCTAGCTGTGACACTGTTGGGAAGAATACAATCCCACCACCTTACACACACACCACCCGCCCACCACACACCCACACAGACGATAGCCTCCGAGAGCACCTGATGGATGAGTTGGATTATTATCTGATTCCAGAGTCGGCCTGGAACAAGTTGTCCAAATGGTACAACCACAGCTCAGGGTCAAAGGTCATATCAAGGTAGTTTACATCTTTGTGTGGCCATAACTTTAGTTCCATTGATCCAATTTCAGTGGCATTATGATTTTCTGAAAGCCCAGAAAAAACTCTATCAGATGGTATGTTCAGCTCAGAAGTTTTAATCGGACCTGATTTTGAACTTTTCCCCCACCTATATATAGCCCACGCTTTTTTGTCAAAATCAGCCTCAAAAATGACTTTTGATTTTAACCCACTATCTGAAAGAGCTCACTTTAAGCTATCAGAAAATCATAAAATAATTGAAATTGGAGAAACAAGATTAGAGTTATGGCCGTTTAAATGATGACATGTACAACACTGTTACAATTATGTATGTAATAGATATAGCCCATGCCAGGGTTTGTTGTAACAAGTGGGTTCCAATACTAAGGGAGTGATTGACAGCTAGGGCAAGTAGGACATTTACTTGCTCCAAGCGGGTGAAAAATCAACCGCAAAACTCACACTAAAACTCACCATGAATTATAACGGTATATAGTTTACTTGGTGACTGTTGTACAACATACATGTAGGAGGGCGGTAGAATATGGACTGTACATGAAGCACTGCAAGGTGGAGGTGTATCTGTTGGAGTTTAAGATCTGTATTCATCCAAACCTCAACGATATCAAGAAGAGGGAGTTCAGTAGAGCAGACACTGTTGGTGAGCAGGGGTCAGAGTACACTCTGTATGGTACATTACGTATAGAAATAGTGATTATTGTCATAATCATGTACAGTGTGTGTAACTCACCCCCCCCCCCTCCCCCCCCAGCTGACCTGGAGGCTGCCATACAGGGGGAATTCCAGATCCCCTCAGACACAGAGTGTCGTGTATGGCATCGCTATATGACACACACGTACGAGCTCCTCTCCAATCCTGACCAATCACTGCAGGACGCTGGCCTCTACAACGGACAGGTGGGCTAATATAATATCGTATGGTGGGTTATTTTCGTATGGTCCAAATTTTCGTATTAGAGCATTAATCTGAAATCCACAATAGCTTCTCTTTCACTATTCTGAGCTGTACGAATATCTAGTGTAGTAGTTCATACGAAAATTATCACCAACGAAAGTTACCCGCTATACGGTTTGTTTAACCTGTTGGTGACTATTGTGATAATTATGCCCTACGTTGATCGCACATGTATGTACACATTGTTTTAACCTGTTGGTGACTGTGTTTGAACTCTGACCCCACCAGACCATTGTGCTGGAGAAAAAGAACGAAGATGGATCCTGGCCGCGGGCCACCTCGTAAGTGCTCCGTCAGCAATCTTAACAAAACCACATGACCTGTACGATAATTGTGATCAGAATTATTTGCATCCCACTGACTTGAGTGTGTCTAGCAGGAACTGAGAGCTACAGTGTATAGTTCCCAGTAACTATAGTTACCTGAGGATACAAATGATGTCATGTTGCTATGCTCTAGTTAGCCAATGAAAAGTGATACATGTATTATTGTTATATAGTACCGTTTCCTCGACAACGCATTCGACACGTTCCTCGGACAATATTGGGAGCAGCTCAACACGATCGGGGGGCAGTAGCTCCTATGGTTCCTATGGCAACAGTGGATCCTATTGGTCCTCCTACAACAACCAACCAACTGATCCGGGGCTCTGTGGACTCAGTAACCTTGGCAATACGTGCTTCATGAACTCTGCACTCCAGGTGAAGCCTTAGTGATGCTTCCATTCTCATATTCTTATAAATAAGTCGCTTAATTGATAGCTTTGTGTCTGCACATGTGTACTGGTAAATCTTCTATTTTTGAAGCTTTGTGCTTTCTTCACGGATAAAATATTCGTGCTCCAGTGTTCAACCACAAAAATCACGAATATTTTGCCCCCCATAAATTACCTGCTATTACAGTATAGTACCGTGCCCTTCCCCCCCCCTGCAGTGTCTCAGTAACACAGCTCCTCTGACGGAGTACTTTCTGGGGACAGAGGCTGGCTACAAACCATACAAGAAGCACATCAATGCAGACAACCCCCTAGGAATGGGTGGGGCTATTGCCGAGGCGTATGGTGCTCTATTGGAGGATATATGGAGTGGCAAGTGCAGCGTGGCTGCCCCTAGACAGTTCAAGGTACAGAAGTGATGGCATGATTGCCCTGGCAGTGTTAGCCTCTCAGCAAAAATTTCATTATTGTAAACTGAAATACTTCCACATCCGCATAATTTATTGGTCTACACAAGCAAATCTACTCCCCCACCCACACACTACACCCACTCCACACACACTTCCCACCCACACACACAGACGAGTGTGGGCCGCTATGCCCCACAGTTTGTCGGCTATGCTCAGCACGACTCTCAAGAGCTACTGGCCTTCCTATTGGACGGGCTACACGAGGACCTCAACCTCATCAAGAAGAAGCCATACGTGGACATGACTGTGGCTACTAAAGGACGAGACGAGAAGGTATGTCATGTGATATTGTGCGATGATCATGTGATGTTCAAACAATAATGTAACTGCAGGAAATAGCGGAGGAGACGTGGTACAAGTACCTCCAACGCAATCAATCAGTGATTGTCAAGTTGTTTCAAGCGCAGTTAAGGTCGACACTCATCTGTCCCAAGTGTACGAACCATTCTTTGACCTTTGACCCCTTCATGTTTCTCTCCCTCCCACTACCTGTCAAAAATACGCGTACTGTGTGCGTGCGTCTGGTGTGCACTAATCCCACAAGGCCCATCACTAAGGTGAGTGGGCGTGTGTGGGTGTGGCTAACAATGTGTGTGCGTGCGTCTGGTATGCACTAATCCCACAAGGCCCATCACTAAGGTGAGTGGGCGTGTGGGTGTGGCTAACAATGATGTACTTGAATTTCAAAGTAGTAGTTTTTCAATCCTAAATCAATTCAATACACAATATATATTGCCATGTTTATGTACCTTTGCAATAAACCAGGCCTAAGAGGTGGTTTTTTGTCTAGAGTTAGTACCAACCACCACCACTGACCAGTGTGGGCTAACTACTAACCCCCTCTCTCCTCCCACAGTACAAGCTCAAGATTCCAAAGAGAGGTACTATCTGGCAACTAAAGGAGAAGCTTAGTCAGCTGTGTGACATAGAGGCCAGCCACTTGGCAGTGGTGGACGTGTACAATGGTCGGTTCCACAGGATCTATGCTGACAAAGACCCCCTCACACACATCATGGAGAAGGCAAGGACCACTAGTTCATATAGCCAGCGCTTTCTCGTGCTAGTCTGAGACTTTTCTAAGTGATCAATCCTCAATCAATATACTTTTTTTTACCCCTTTATTTTTGTCTCTAGAGAGGCGGTTAGTGCCGACCACCATTGAGGTATAATCATAGCAGCATACGTGTACTTGTTTCTCTCCCCTTCTTTCATTGTCTTCTCCCACTGCTTTCATAGGATGACATCTTCTGTTACCAACTGGAGAAGGAGAATATTGGCAATAGAAAGATGGTCCATGTGCCAGTCTACATGAGGACAGCAAGGTACGTGAAGGGGGCAGCCCCTCTCATTATGTGTGTAATTAGACCCCCCCATGAGGCAGCCCCTCTCATTATGTGTGTGTAATTAGACCCCCATGAGGTAGCCCCTCTCATTATGTGTGTGTAATTAGACCCCCCCATGAGGTAGCCCCTCTCATTATGTGTGTGTAATTAGACCCCCCATGAGGTAGCCCCTCTCATTATGTGTGTGTAATTAGACCCCCCCATGAGGCAGCCCCTCTCATTATGTGTGTGTAATTAGACCCCCCCCCCTTCCATTACAGTGATAAGCAGTATTCGTCCAGCTCCCGCTACTATACGCTATTCGGACTCCCCACTGTCGCTTATGTTCCAGCTGAGTGCACGTACAGGACACTGTACACTGCCATCGTCAGCAAGATGGGGTAAGTGAGGAAGTACACGTTCTGTGTAATAATTATAAAGCCCAAGTTTCGATGGTAGAGGAGTCTAGAGGAGTCTAGCTTTATCTTCTGTGTTATGTGTGTGTGCAGGGAGTACGTCTAGAGGAGTCTAGCTTTATCTTCTGTGTTATGTGTGTGTGCAGGGAGTACGTCTAGAGGAGTCCAGCTTTATCTTCTGTGTTGTGTGTGTGTGCAGGGAGTACGTCTAGAGGAGTCTAGCTTTATCTTCTGTGTTGTGTGTGTGTGCAGGGAGTACGTCTAGAGGAGTCTAGCTTTATCTTCTGTGTTGTGTGTGTGTGCAGGGAGTACGTCTAGAGGAGTCTAGCTTTATCTTCTGTGTTGTGTGTGTGTGCAGGGAGTACGTCTAGAGGAGTCCAGCTTTATCTTCTGTGTTGTGTGTGTGTGCAGGGAGTACGTCTAGAGGAGTCTAGCTTTATCCTCTGTGTTGTGTGTGTGTGCAGGAAGTACGTCTAGAGGAGTCTAGCTTTATCCTCTGTGTTGTGTGTGTGTGCAGGGAGTACGTCTAGAGGAGTCTAGCTTTATCCTCTGTGTTGTGTGTGCAGGAAGTGCGTGAAGCTTTGGTCAGAGGTCAAAGATGAGGTCAAGGCCAGCACTGACAACAATCATGAAGATATGGAGAGAGGTGTGTCGATGTGTGCAGCCCTATTCGATACATATACATGTACTTAAAATTCTAAGTAAAAAGCTGAAATGCTATTCTAATTGACCTGCAGTTTGTAGACTAGCCTCGATTCAAGGCCGATTAAAATACGGCCTGGTACCTATTGCAGGGGTGATAGTGCGCATGCGCTTCAAATTACCCAGAATATGGGTAATCGTACTACGAACGTAAAACCTTAGTAAATTACACAGGAAATTAGTCCGTTTACTAAAAATTATTATGTTCCGTAATACTTTATCTCTATGACTGAGTTCTGTAAAGCTGTGGCTTATGCCGTCTATTGCGTTGTCTAGAAGGCTTGAACACTAGTTTTAAGACAGAAGAGGCTCTCATCTACGTCTAGGATGGTCCTATAGCCGGGTTGTCTTCTCAAGTAGCAGTTTGAGGCACCATACACTTCCCATGCCCATAGCCTGTACAGATCCAAGGTGACCATACAACCGTCATAGAGGTAGATGAGAGCCTCTTCTGGCTTCAGACTAGTGTGAAAGCCTTCTGGAACAACGCAATAGAGAGCTAAGCTGATGTACAAAGATAGAAAATAGATGAGAGAAAGAAAAAGGGGATTCCCCAGATTCTGGAGAATAAACTAACGCATGCGCACTATCACCCCTGCAATAGGTACCAGGCCGTATTTTAATCGGCCTGGAATCGAGGCTATGTGTAGACTAGTGTACAGAGCCTATAGTGTGGTCCCACTGTGGACACTGTAGCT
This sequence comes from Halichondria panicea, assembly GCF_963675165.1. NCBI lineage: Eukaryota > Metazoa > Porifera > Demospongiae > Suberitida > Halichondriidae > Halichondria > Halichondria panicea. The sequence goes on from NC_087388.1 coordinate 6,628,561, forward strand.
AGTGTACAGAGCCTATAGTGTGGTCCCACTGTGTGCACTGTAGCTAGTGTACAGAGCCTATAGTACAGAGCCTATAGTACAGAGCCTATAGTGTACACTGTAGACTTATGTTGTTTCTAATAATTTCAAGTGAAGTGAAATGGGTTGACTTATATAAGTACTTACTTCATCGCTCTCTACAGAAGGGAACGAGAATGGAGATAATGAGAATGGGAATGGAAATGGAAATGGGGATGAGAATGGAACAAAGGCTACTGATAATGAGTCTTCTGCTGATCCACCTCCCGAGGTAATGGACGTGGAGGAGGCAACAAATAACGAAGAGAAGAGTGAGGAGGTCAACAAAGACAAGGGAGAGAGAGATCTCTTCCGATTGATGGTTGTCAATAGTTACGGTTCTCAGGATATCAAAAAGCTGACGGATGACCCCAAGAAAACTCTACTGCTCTCAGGTGTGTGGGCACGTGGGTGTGTAGGTGTGTGGGCGTGTGTGGGCACGTGGGTGTGTGGGCGTGTGTGTGTCCCCTGTGATGAGCTACTTCTCCTGACTTACTGCAATGGAGGCTAAACTGATTTAATGAGTCTGAGGGGTCCTAGTATTTGCTCTCCATGTATGTATCTCTGCATGTGCTACTATACTGAACGTGCATGCATGTACCTGCAAAAGGCAAAAAGCTGCAAGTTGTGACAATCTTAAAAATCTTACTTTAAAGCTTAAATAGTCTCCCTGTGTGTGTAGGGTCCACCTACATTGCCTGTGACTGGGAGGAGGAAGTCAGGGAAAAGTGCTACAATGAAGACATGAGCAAGGTACATTGTGTGGAGTGGTTGTGTGTGTGGAGTGGGTGGGTGTGTGTGTGTGTGTGGTGAGGGTTGTGTACAATATTAAGAGCTATTATTCTATTTGTAGAAGTATAATGAACATGAGAGTTGCCATGACGACCCGATAGCGAAGGGTAAGAATATTCAACTGATGGACTGTTTTGAGCTCTTCACTGTCAAAGAAACACTCGGCAAAGATGATGAATGGTAAGTCATGTGATTACCATGTGATTGATCTGGTCTATTATCATGTGATATTGTACAGGTATTGCCCAGAATGTAAGGAGCATGTACAAGCATCAAAGAAGTTTGACCTTTGGACTCTGCCAGACGTCTTGGTGATCCACTTGAAGAGATTTTCATACGACAAGTGAGCACTGTCTTGATAATAGCAATTGTTTGAATGACAATAACTTGAGTTCTGTTGGTCGTATTTCAGTGATATTTTGATATTCTGAAAGCTTAGAAAAAACTCTATCAGATGGTATGTTCAGCTCAAATTTTTCAATCTTGCCCAAATTTGCACACTTCCCCCACCTATATATAGCCCACGCTTTTTTGTCAAAATCAGCCTCGAAAATTACCTTTGATTTTAATCCACCATCTGGAAGAGCTCACTTTAAGCTATATGAAAATCATAAACTTATTGAAATTGGACAAACAAAATTAGCCATTCAAATATACCCACATGCACACTCTGTAAGCTCAGGATGTCATTGTGTGTTGATGCAGGTACTGGAGAGACAAGCTGGATGTGTTAGTGGACTTCCCAGTGTCTGGGTTAGACCTATCGTCTCTTGTCAGGTGTCCTGATGCTCCAGAGCCAGTCTACGATCTCTACGCTGTCTCTAACCACTTCGGTGGAATGGGAGGAGGACACTGTAAAATAAAATGCATTTATGTTTTCACAAATTTTACCCCAGTACTGGCAGTTTTTATGTGTTATTCTATGTTTGTGTGTTTCTAGACACTGCCTATGCCAAGAACAAGAATAACAAGAAGTGGTACAACTTTGATGATAGTCATGTCTCAGAAACCACCGAAGATCGTCTTGTGGTATGTACCCCCACCCATACCACACCACACGCACATACGCCCACACACACAGTCTAGTGCTGCCTATGTACTGTACTACCGTCGGCGTGACGACCAGAGTCGACCAACCAGACGCAGTATTCTCGATCGCTCCCTCAGTCAATCGTTTGCTGAAGAGGATCGAGAACTAAAGGAAAAGTATCAGAAGGAGAAAGAAGATCAGGAGAGCAAGCGATCTCGTAATGAATCAGAGGTGTGTGGGTGTGGTGGTGTGGGGGAGTGGTGTGGGTGTGGGGGGGTGGTCTGCCCAGCCACCACTTACGGCTTAGGGCTTTAAACAACGGTTCTTACAATTCAACTACCAATTTGACTGGTACTAAGTGTAGCTATTTGCTTAGAGTATAGCAGGAATGCATAGTTAGAAAGTAGTACCACTAAGAACATCTTGGGCAGGTAGCTGTTGGATTCCTAAAAGACATTGAAATTAGTGTGTGTACCTAACAGCAGTAACTCTTTGCAATCCTTGTCAACCTGCCCCTCCCCCCCTCCACTGTATTATACCTCCTCCCTGTATTCTCCAGGTGTTCTCTGAAGCTGACGAGGACAACCAAGCCACACCCTCCAACCAAGCCACAACCTCCACTTCGATGGACGAGCCAGACTGATCCTCTAGCTACTCCAGTGACTCTATGAACTGTCTTGTGTTTAATACTGTAGACCAAATTTTAGGACTCTTTAATATATTTATGACGTATTATTAATCTGTTGTAAGCGTTGTGTACGTTGATTGTTGTTCCATTTTGGACAATATTTATGTCAATCTCGTATCCATGAGACTAGTATGCATGCTGCAGCAGTTCTGTTAGCCTCGATCAAAGCAGCGGCGGTAAGTCTGTCCCTAGGCCGATTTGATTGTAATGGAACGCTGGTTAACCTTGTGTTCCGTTCCATTAGAAACAAATTGGTTAGTTTTTAATTTGATCCTGATGAAATTTTAATATATTGTATTGGTATGGAGAGCTACACAGAGGTCTCAAGAGGTAGTGATCCTGCAGATGTGCTGACACAGTTCCCTGACTTCAGTCATGCTGCTCATCTGATGGTGTACTGCAAGTGGCCTGGGAAACTGTTTGGAAAGTACGAGTACAAAGCCGTGGCAATGGTACACATGTGTGGAGGGGGAGGGGCGTGGCAATGGTACACATGTGTGGAGGGGGCGGGGGGCTGGAATGATGTTTGCTATTCGCTAGCTATCACCACAGTCTAGTCGGCCTGGGTGTTGGATGCCTGTAAATGTGTACTTTTTATGTTACCTATAATTTATCAGTATCATAATAATTAATACTTCATCGTATTTATTATAAATGCGGAAGTTTATTAGATTTACTCTATTCAGATGCAGATGAGGTTTGACGGCATGCTTGGTTTCCCAGGGGGTGTGGTCGACGAGGGGGAAACCCCTCAACAAGCCGTAACCAGGGAATTCAAGGAGGAGGTGGGCTGTGACGATGGAATGGTTACCATAACAACAGCAGACCACATCTGCACACACTACTCACACCACACACGACTGTGTCTACACTTTTTTGCTAAAGAAGTTACTCGCGACGTTTATTTGAATCTTGAAAAATCTGCACTCACAGCAAAAGATTGGGGAAAAGAGGTACGCATAAATCATCATCATCATTTATAATTTTTAATATTTCCATCCCTTACAGGTATTTGGAGTGATCCGAGTGCCCCTATATACTCTACCCAATGGACTGGGATTGCCAGGATTTCTGAAGAATGCATTTATAGGAAATTCTTTAATGCAACTTGGCCTGAGTTTAACTCGAGGGGGGCTACTAACTGAGGGAGAGTGGGCGGAGGCTCTTAGTACGAGCAGTCATGTGACTGGACTTGTTAAAAAGGAAGAAATTGACTATTAGAATTATTTATTCTATTACTGAATTATTATTTTATTACCTTAATTACCACGCACACTGCACTATAGTCTGACAGCTGTATGCTGCATTGACAGAAAGATTTATTTTTTAAATTGCAAGTGATGAAGTGCGTACACACAAGGAACATGAACCACATACAAACACACGATCATTATTTAATAATTCATTTCAGTTCCAGTTGATCAGAAGTTTGGTTTTGCCCTGGTCATGATTCTGTGCACTCTTTGGTCTATAGTGGACTGGTGGGACATGATACCCTATATATAGGAGAGAGTGGGGTTAGGTGGGGGGGGGGGCAGTTATGGTAGGGGGAACATGTGGGGGTCAGGTGGGGGGGGCAGTTATGGTAGGGGGTACATGTGGGGGTCAGGTGGGGGGAAATTATTACTTATATACAGTAACACGTGTATAGAAAGAGCAACAAGCACAGTGCATGTACTAATACACAAAATCTAGTCTCACCTTTTTCAGAGCTGCCAGTTGTTCTAGAATGACCTGCTGTCGGCTAGGTCCACTCACAGCCTTCTGGTCGCCATGGCAATCTCCCAACAAGGGTACAAGGGTCGGCAATGGACTGGGCTGATGACGGATCAACTCACAAGATGGCAGTCTGTTAATTGGAATACTTGTAGTTGCTACTTGACTTGGTCTCTGAGTCGAATGAATTGAAATATTTGTTGGAATGGTCAACTTTTTAGCGATTGTAGGTACTGGTGGTGATTGTGCGCGAGTAGGGTGTTTGTCATGTGATATATTTGCCAGGTTATGTGATCTCCTCGGTAGGTCATGTGACTGCCTCTTTGCCAGTGTGGGTACGGGGGGTGAGTGGGATCGTACAATCATCTCAGGTCTATTATCATTAGGTTTCGATAAAGCGTCAATATTCAGTACTGAATGATGATTCATTCTCTTAGCCAGTGTTGGCACAGGTGGTGATACTGGTCGTGGAATAGCAGAGGCCTCCACTGTTAGTTGGTTAGGTTGGTGACTCATCCTCTTAGCCAGTGTAGGTATTGGAGGGGAGACTGCTCTCACTGCTGCTCTGGTTCTAGACGCTTTATTGGCGTATGGTTTCATTCTAGGAACCCTGCGTGGTGTATCATTGGAGTCTGTTGGTCGTCGTACTGGAATACGCGATGTTTTCTCCGTGCTTGGTGATTGAAGATTAGCCGTACTCTGTTTTACAGAGTCAAATTTTGATGAGATTTCAGAGCGTTTTTTGAGGGCACGTTTGTGAGAGTGTGTTGGACCCTTGCTCTCCATCTTAGCCTCGAGGGCAGTCTGCTGGGCCTCCTCTATGCCTTGCTGCAGGAGCTTGTGGCGCTCCATAGCCAACTCCTGGATGAGTAAAGATAACCACAATATTATTGTGTAATCAACATTGCTAAGTACTACAGCCTACACAAAATATGTGAGTGGTAGGATTATAATGGAGCAAGTGCTGTGCTATATCAGTACTACACAGTGACATTTCACCGAAATGTTGGTATTTTTATAGGTTACAAATTTCAACTAGAGTTGAGAACACACCTCCTTCCTTCTCCTCTCTATTGCGTCCCTCTGGTATTGGTGTTTGAGTTGTTGCCTCTCCCCCTCCAGTCGTGCCTCCTCTTGAGCCTCTGCCCTCTCCTTGGCACGTTTAATAGACAGCTTCTCACGTTCCTTCATTGCTATCTGCTCCGCCAGCTCGGCCTGTGCAGGGATCGGGAAGGGGAGTGGTGTAGTTAGAGCAGAACATTGTTATTAATACACAATACGGGCTCTCAAAGATACATGTAGCTAACAAAACAACTGAATTTTGGGAAAAAGCATTGTTGGATTTCAACTTATCACAGGACTTGCGTATAAACACAGGAAACACAATGCAGTTGTTAACCCATTACCAGCTAAAGCTGTTGTTGTTATGACTTACTCTGTAATCCAACTCTTTCCTTCTTCGCTGGTCTAACTCGTGCTGCACAAACTTGTCTACATAAGGTCCAGCCCCTCGTTTGAAACCATCCCGTGGAGACGGCATATCTTGTGAGAGCTGTGTGGGCGGGAGCTGTGAGTGTGTGTGAGTAGTGACAGGGGCTCCACATCCTGGTCGACCATATGGATAATAATCCTCATCAACTTTTGGCACTTTTTGTGAGGGATGAGTGGGCGGTTGTGAGTGTGTGTGAGTAGTGACAGGGGCTCCACATCCTGGTCGACCATATGGATAATAATCCTCGTAAACTTTTGCAGCCGGTGGCTGGTAGCTCTGATGAGGTTGGTAGCTATTCATCATTGGAGGCGGTACATGTGCAGTATTGTTAGGCTGATAGGCTGTTAGGCTGTTAGGCTGATAGCTTTTGGAGGGTTAGAGGCTGGTCCATCACCACCATAAGGTTGGTAACTGATACCATGAGTGGCTGTACTGTTGGGAGCACCACATCCAGGCCGGCCATACGGGAAATAATCCTCAACTGGTTTAGCCTCCATCGGCACATTTCGATGATTTATTGGTAGTGGTTGATGAGACACCATTTGCTGTATTGGTTCATCTATGCTTGAGCGAACTCTTGACCTCAGATCGGCTATAACTTGACCTGTCTCTGTCCGCATTGGAGCGCCACATCCAGGACGACCATACGGGAAATACACTTCCTCTGCTGGTCTCTGTTTGGTTTTTTGCTGCTGTTGTCTCGATTGTTTTTCTTTAACTTGATCAGCGAGATCTTTCAACCACTGTTCCTTTGCAGAGAGAGTGGGCGGTACAGCATACGATTGTGTGTGGGGGTGTGGAGCTGCGTGAGTGTGAGGCTGTGGAACTGCGTGGGTGTGAGGCTGTGAGGGTTGTGGAGCTGTGAGGGTGTGTGAGGGTGATACAAGTCCTGGTATTTGACGACTGTCCATCTGCACATGTCTAACATCTTTCTTGACGATATTTTGAGGAGGAGCCACACTTAATCTCAACAGATCCTCTAGATAGCTCTTACTAACAACCACAGTGTTCACATCTTGTGCTTTCGATTGTCGACATTGAGCCACCTAAAAGGATCAAAAACAATGATCAAAAGCATGTACCAAAGCTGCCGACAAAAAGCTAGTCTTACTTGTTTTGTATTCCTTGCGTTTGTCTGGGTTGGTTGTTTGGTTAACTTTGCTGGAACCTTTGCTGGTGGTTTAGTCTTGATAACTCGTTTATTTCGAGACAGAAAGTCGACGGGAGGTTTAGACACACCCTGAACACATGTACAGAGAAGTTTAATGAAAAGCACACCCACAAACAGAAGCTTACTCTATAAATCCTTGAAGAGTTCATAGCTGAAGTGAACGGTTTCTTTACGGACAGCATAATGCTTTATATCGTAGCTACGGCCAGACCTAGTAACAATGATTCATGGACGCTAAAATCATATTCACGCTGTTGTGCATGTGTGTGTGGTGTTGTATATGCGTTACTATGACAACAACATGAGACTCATTCACCGCGGCTTGAAATCGAGGAAAGTTTGCCCAATTCATTTTACTTTCGAGGGCGGCTTTAGGTTCATTCATTGTTTTCAGAGTTTAATTTAATTATCCAAAATATGAAGCAATCCATCATAGACTCATAGGCACATTATTCACCCTATAGCTCTGTATAATACTCTGATTCCTATATAGCCTAAACGTTCTGTACTAGGAGGGGGCTAGCTAGAATAGCAACGTCCCTAACTCCTGCTGCTCCTTGACAAACACTTCAAAGTACTGATAAATGATTGTCACGGCCAATAGAATACCTGTGCCACTTCCGATAGCACCTGTACAAGAAGAGAGAGGGCAATCAATACAAGGTAGTCATTATTACAGTAGGGATAATACCACATGGTTACAAGAACACACCCACACACACACACCCACACACACATGCACACCCACACATACACGCACACCCACACACACACCCATAAAGTCTGCCATGACAGAGAGGGCTCCAATACACAATCCTCCGAATGCAGCAGCTGTGGGGATATAACGGTTGAGCTCGTGTACCAAGCTCTGCTCCCTGTGACCACGCATCACCATCTGCTGCTCCTTCAGTTGCTTAGCAACCTACAGGGAAAAAGACCGTCAATGTACATCAGATTCATCTTTAGAGCAACAAAAATTTTGTATTTGCCAGACTTACACGATAGCTACAATGTACACGGCTCTAACACTAACAAACAAGCTTGCCAAACACACACACCACACCCACACACCCACACCACACCATACACACACACCACACCCATACACACACACTCACATCTTTTGCTGAAGAGCCAGACACATCGATCCAAGTCTTGGAAAAGAAGGCACAGGATGTCAACATGAAGACGACATAGATGACCGCATGTATAGGATCATCACGAATACGACTGAGCGTTTCGGGCGGAGAGAGGTAGTAACAGAGTCCACCAATGGGATAAGAGCGTGCTGGACCACCCCCTCCCACTGCACCCCACACTCCAAGCAGATTCACAAGAATATTGCCAGCAAATTTAGACGCAAGCATCTGTGAGAAAATTTAACACAAATCACGGGCTTTGCTTTGTTAAAATTGCTGATTTCTACTTAATACCAAACTTGTATCTAAGCACACCATTGGAAAGGCCATCCTAAGAGATATTGAATATAAATGAAATTGGAGCAGCATCTAAACACAAACTAATCACCTGGGAGATGAAGTAGAGGTTAGATATGAGAGCACTCTGGAGGATGATGGGGATGTTGGACGTGTAGAAAAGCTTGATGGGGTACGTGCTGTACTGACCTCTGTACTTTGCACTCTTCACAGGAAGGTCAACACGGAATCCCTGAATAAGAAGTCACAATTATCAACACATCATAAATGTACTAATTAAAGCCCAACAAAACCGTTACCCACAAAAAAGCGTTTTTTAAACTTGTACATTTGACATCAGTAGCTGCCATGGTAATACGTTGCACAGACTACAGTACCTGGAAGTATATCACTACAGCAAACACAAAGATGGTGGCCATAAGGTTGGTGAGATTAGGTAGGTTCTGTCTGTAGAAGGCCTCCCTGAGACCACGGATCTTGTCAGTACGTGTGGCCAACAGATGAAAGAATGCAATAATAGCTCCCTCAAACTCTGTCCCTCGTCCGGTGTTAATGGTAGCAGGAGAGAAGCACTTCCACACAATGGTCTCACAGACATTGGTAGCTATGAAGAGAGATATTCCAGAGCCTAGACCATAGCCTTTCTGTAGGAGCTCATCCAGTAGAAGAACCACAAGACCGGCACAGAGAAGCTGTGTGGGTTAGGGTGGGGGTCAACAATGGGAGGCTGTGTGTATAGCATGCTAGACCTAACAAACACACACAATGAATATGTCTCGCCACAACATAAAGACCAGACCATTGTATGTGTGTACCGTCTACAAGGTCTATACTGACAACAACATCAACTGTAACATGTGGGGCAGCTAATTTCAATAAGGAAAGACATACTCAGTAGCTCTTTAGAGAGATCCTTGCAACCTGAAAGGCACCATTATTGTGTGTATACGCCTCTCACCTGGAGTACAATGATGGTACAGATACCAGCTCCCAGGTCAGCAGGCTCTCCATACATGCCAGTCATCACATACACCACAGACTGGCCCACAGTGATCACCATACCAAACACTGGAGGAGGGATACACAAGAGTAACCAGGACACGCATAACATCACAAAAGGTCATTTGTAAATGCAGTTGTGGTTTAGTAGTTTCGATAGTAAACACATTAATGTGACCCCAAGGACTCACACTTCTGTGCTCCATTGAAAAGAGCTCTGTCTTTGGGAGTGTCTCCAACCTCCAGTATTTTAGCTCCAGCCAGCAACTGCACACAAGGGAGGGTTAACTAACTACTGGACAGGCTTCAGTAGGTAACCACAAAGAGGTACACAGAATGGTGGTACAGGAAGTTAGTAGAAATGTGTTGAAATGCGATGGCACACAGAGACAGTTCTAACCAACCTGCATGATGAGGGATGAAGTGACTATAGGGCTAATACCAAGCTCCATGAGTGTGCCTGTGTGGGGTGTGTGATGTGTGAGGGTGTGTGCGTGTGGGTGGAGGTGACCTACCTCTGTTGGAGGCCATGATCACACGTATCCAATAGAAAGGATCAGCACTGTCGCTCGACATGATACCAAACAGAGGGATCTGTACAGAGAGAGAGGCATGAAATCATTGAGGCTAGCTGTACTAGTGTCCCCGTACCTGACAACAGACAAGGAAGATGAACAGAGTGATGGCCGTCCATAACACCTTCTCTTTGAATTGGATCTGAATACAATACAATAATCACGCAATAAACGCAATAGCAGGTGTGAAATCCCCTCACACGTACACACACAACTATCAACATACCTTTCGTTCCGGCTTGGCTACCTCGGGTAAAATTGATACAAAGGGACGTAAAAACTCGAGAACTTTGACTGCAGGAGGAAGAGGCTTGAATCATGTACACACTCAACTAAAGCTAGTAGTATTGTAATAATTCAATTTTAAAGCTTTTAGAGCTAAAATAACGACTGTGAATCAACTTACATCCCATGGCTCTCTTGACTGCTGCACACACTCGCTCTCCGTCCACAAAATAAGCTCACAACTATAACAATCTCAACTTCTTTCTTCCTCAACAAAAGAACGTGGGGAAAAGGCCGTAATCTCTAGTAAACTATGGTGTGCATTATTTAGAAGCAGGTGCTACTTTTTAACCGCACTGGTTCAAAGGTTAAGTGTTGGAATAATGGGCATTAATTGGAGTGCGCTAGTTTGTCAGTTCAAAGGTCAACAAGATGGCTACAGGGAATAAGAGACCCTCTACTGACAGCGAGGAAGGTCCTCCTCTCAAGAAACAAGCTCTGTTCATACCCACACTCGATATAGGACCAGTCACTTGTGAAGAAGATCTGGACAATAAAGTATTAAAGGTATATTAAAGGTAGTACATGAATACTCACACGCGCGCGCACTAACATCACATGTGCTACGTATTCCCCAGGTTCAGAATCGTAAGCTTGGTGAACGGCTGAGAGAACGAAATCGTTTGCACGTCGAACTTGAGCAAAAAATTGAATCGTTAACCAAGAAACATGAAAATGACTCGAGGTAACAAGCACCGTGATGTAATACAGACTGGGCAAAATATTCATAATTATTAAAGAGTGGTGTGTAATTACTTGTATTTATGAAATGTGTTTTTCTAAGCTTTCAGAAAATCTAAAAAATGTTGACATTGGATCAACGGTACTCAAGTTATGGCTGTTGAAAGAATGATGTTCAACTACACCCCTACCCCCTCTGCTTAATCAATTTCTTTCAGCTGCCATAACTTGAATTCTGTGGATCCAAAGTCAAAAATTTTATGGTTTTCTGAAAGCTTAGAAAAAGATCTTTCAAATGGTGTCATCAAAGTTTATATTTGAGAGATAAAAGTATTTGCCAATTTGGCGATACCATGGATTATAGCCCATGGTCTGAGGCCGAAAAATGACAAATTAGGGGCGCGACGAAATTTTGGATTGAAACACATTATTTGAAAGGAATTTTTCTAAGCTTTCAGAAAATCATAAAATTTTTGACATTGGATCGACTGTACTCAAGTTATGGCTGTTGAAAGACACCCCCCCTCCATTATTTTAATCAATGATTTTGGGAATCTTTCAGCCGCCATAACTTGAATTCTGTGGATCGAAAGTCAAAATTTTTATGGTTTTCTGAAAGCTTAGAAAGAGATCTTTCAAATAGTACGATCAAAAATTGATATTCAAAATTGATATTCGAGAGATAAAAGTATTTTTCAATTTATCCGTACCATGGTCCGAGGCCGAAAAATGACAAATTAGGGCCGCGACGAAATTTTGGATTGAAACACATCATTTGAAAGGAATTTTCTAAGCTTTCAGAAAATCCTAAAATTTTTTACATTGGATCAACTGTACTCAAGGTGTGGCTGTTGAAAGCCACCCCCCCCTGAATGCGCCAGCGAAAGTCTTAATCAATTTCTTTCAGCTGCCATAACTTAATTCTGTGGATCCAAAGTCAAAAATTTTATGGTTTTCTGAAAGCTTAGAAAAAGATCTTTCAAAATTAATGGTGTCATCAAAGTTCATATTTGAGACATAAAAGTATTTGCCAATTTGGCGATACCATGGTCCAAAGGCGAAAAATGACAAATTAAGGCTCCGCCGAAATTTTGGATTGAAAGGTCAAGCTTTCATTGACATTGAATCAACAGTACCAGTACTCCATGACTGAGTGTGTTGTTTCTCTAGGCTAGTGATTAGTCTCCGCCGAATGCTCTCATTGCTACGCGACCAACTCTGTGTACTGTGCGCTCCTCTTGAGAGCCCTGGGAAGAAACTGACCAATCAGATGATAGCGGATATAGGGGAATCCCCCACTGCCTTGGAGGAGGTGTTTCAGTGTCTCAACGATAGTGTGTATCAGTTGGGGGAGGCGATCTCAAAAGGGGTGGAGCTTAAAGAGGTCAGTATACATGTAACGGGTAATTTTTGTTGGTGCAGAAATTTTCTTATGAACTACCTATATAGTTAAATAATTATTATTTCGTTTCGTACAGAATAGTGACGTAGAACCTGTTGACCATTAACAATTTCGCTGTTCTAATTTTCAGATGATGCTCTAAATACAAAATGTTCACCATACGAAAATAGCTATGGTATACCCCCCACATCACACACACACACACACACACACTCAGGGCGTTGATGTGATGAGTGTGTTGAGGGAGCTACAGGAGCGGGACAGCGAGAGAGGTAACCATGACGATGAGTTAGCGGCACTTGAGACCAAAATGGAAGAACTGAACACATCGCTAGCAGACGCACGGTACCTACAATATTGATGATCCTTACCCGATACATAAACATTCCTTATCGCAGGTTTGATCTTGTGAAGAGCCAATCACGTTGTGAGCAATTGGAGCTCCAATTAACAAACACAATGAGCGAGCTAACCAGACGACCTTTGCGCTCTGTGGAGCCGGAGGAGAAGCCACAGGAAGACGATGCTAGCAGAGCTGCCAGCGAAACCAAGTCCATCAGTGAGGGGACTCCAAGTGAAGAGGTACTTGTGTGTACATGTGTATTGTGTATTGAACCCCCTGACCCTTGACCTTTAGACTGAGAGGCTAATGGACGAACTCTCTGAACTGCGTGATTTGGCCGAATCTCGATTGGCTGAAATAACTGCACTGTCTAGACAAGTGGTTGTCCTTAATGTGGAGAAGGAGGCAGTAAGTGAGGAAAAGAAGAAGCCGCCCACTAAGGAAGCCATACTAGAGTCGGCTGTGTATAAAGGACTACAGACTCAGTACAGTGTGGCCGCCCACGAGATCAATCAGGTGGGCGTGTAGAGGGCCTGTCACTGTGGGAGGGTCGTTACAGAGATTGTATTCATCTTTATTCATTCTTTTTGTAGCTAAAAACATGTTTTGACGAGGCTAAGCAACTGCTGATGTCAGCAAAACAACAACACTTTATGTGCCTGGAGGAGATCAGGTGATCCATTAAATGAACACTGTACATACATTTAGATGCCAAGTACTGTATATAACACCTTGTAGAGGGGAGGAGCTCAAGTATCAGGGGGTGGTCCGAGATGAGATGACTCAACTAGAGACTGCGCTATTAACCACACAGAGGGACTATGAACTACTCAAGGTACTTATTATCATTATTAACCATTTTTATTATAATTTTATAGGTAGATTACGAGCGTATCATAGCGTCCAATGAGCAGGCAGGGCCGCGGGCACGAGAGTTACAAGTCACGGTGGACTCATTACAGAAGACTGTGCTTCAAGTTAAGGCTGAAGCTAATCGTTATAAGTCACGAGCACATAAAGCAGAGCAAGAGTTACATACAACCAAGGTACATGTAGTTACTGATAACAACCTCGTGTACTGGTAACAACCGGCCTATAGCCTCACAGTCTTTTTTTGAAAATGGGAAATTATGGCCCGTTCCAAATTTGAGTGAATAATTATCTGAACAGGCTATAAGCCAGAAAATCATAAAAATCGATGTATTTAGAACTCAAAATGAAGGTATCTACGTGACTGTATATCTAGCAGCATCTTTGAATGGCCATAACTTTAGTTCCATGGATCCAATAACGTTAATTTTCTGATTTTCTAAAAGCTTTAGAGAGAGAACCTTTCAGATGATGTGATAAAATCAATTTTGGGTTATACGTTGCCCCCCCCCCCACACACACACACACAGGCACACGAGGCTAAAGCACCTGAAGCTGCACCCCCTGCCGAGACGCCCGCCCCCCAGGAGGGGTCTGTGGGGGGCGACGGAGAGGCGCTGCGTAAACTAAAAGAAGAGAAGACTTTATTAGAGACAGAATTAGTTAGTCTTCGAGCGGCCAGTGGAAGCGATGTAAGGGAGAAGGCGGAGATCATCGCTAATGAGCGCAAATATAAAAATCAGGTGTGAAATTATACCAAATATTATTATGTGGATTATAATTACAATTGTTTACCATGCATAACATGTACACAGGTGGAGGAACTAAAGAAAAGGTTTGAAGAATATCGGAAAGATTATGAGAAGAGAAAGGAGCATATTCGCGAGGAAGCTGGTCGCCGTTCTAAGTCTCTATCCGAAGACAATCGCCATCTCCAGAAGGAACTAAGTGCTAAGAAACACGAGGCTCAAGCTCTCATCAGTGAGATGGACTGCACAGCTCAAGCCTTTGAGGACATGCAGGAGCAGAATATACGATTATTGGAGCAGATCAAGGAGAAAGATGATGCCAATTTCAAGCTAATGTCTGAGAGGATCAAGTCCAATAGTGTGCACAAGTTATTGCTGCAAGAGAAAGCTCTCATGACCAACCAACTCACTTCCCTCAGCACAGAGACACAGAGGTGAGTGGGTGGCAGTGTAGAACATATATCAACGGTCATAACTTCAGTACAGTTGGTCTAATGCTAACAATCTTATAAGCTTAGAAAGAAATGATGTGTTTCAATCCCAAATTTCAATTTCACTTTAATTTAAAGATTACTGTGTGACACCTCCTACCTGCAGACTGAATGAGATGGTACTAACACTGCAGGACAAAGAGAAGAATGTTGAGCACAGCACTGGAGCTCTTGAGAAAGAGATCTCTATCAAAAACCAAGCACTTGAACACCACAAGAGAAAGGCACAAGAGAGTATACAGGTACCTGTGTGTGTGTGTGTGTGGGCGTGTGTGTGTGTGTGTGTGTGTAGCTACATTATGTCTTCGCGCAACTCTTTTCACCTTACATGTATTTGAAATGCAAACCTTAAAAAGTCCAGTGGGACCACACTATTAGCTCTCTCTATATATACGTCTATTAAGGTAGCATTTCGTGTGTGTATGTGTGTGTGTGTGTGTGCCTCTCCTCTTTCTGGTGGTGATGACCCTGTATTGTGACAGACCTCCCAGGAGACTGCTCTGGGGGTACAGGAACAGTTGAGGGGGTTGGAGAGTGTGAGGGGGGCACTGACTGGTAAACAAGACGAACTGGAGGCTGCTACTCAGAACAGCAGGAAGTAAGTCACACCACCCACACACACACACACCCATACCCACACACACACACACACACACACACACACACACACACACACACACACACACACACACACACACACACACACACCATACACATGCACACACAGTATTGTCCTGCTCTACATGTGCTATTCCTATAGCAACCATTTGTTTCCGTTAGGCTTCTTTACTTATGACATTGTTAGTATATCCTTGATACAAACAAAGCTCTGTAATAATTATATAATTATTAAGAATTTTAATTCTACACAGTAACCGCTCTCTATAAGGCTTATTAAGTCTTAACCTAATATTTTATTACCTCACACACACACACGCACGCACGCACACACACACACACACACACACACACACAGACTGGCGGAGGAGATAGGAACACTCAAGCGCAGGCTAGAGAAGTACAAGTCTCGTGAATGGGCCACTTCCAGCGATGAAGTCCTCCTAGAGGAGATACGCACTTACAAGGTAACCATGGATACACTCTAACACTACATGCCCGCCCCCCCTCTACAGGCCAAGCTCAACTGCCCATGCTGTAGCACTCGCAAGAAGGACACAGTACTCACTAAGTGTTTCCATGTCTTCTGCTCAGAGTGTATCAAAAGCCGTTACGATTCAAGACTCAGAAAATGCCCGAAATGTGGAGCTGCTTTCGGAGCTAATGATTTCCACAAGATCTACTTGTCCTAAGAACACAAAACTCTCTGACTGACTATTTTCTATTGTGTAATTATTATTAAGCTCGTATATCCTCATTGTTGTAATACTCCAGTTATAAGAGTTCACATAATTAGCATAATGTGAACACGCTAGCTGCATGATCATGTGTGAACACACTAGCTGCATAATGTGAACACACTAGCTGCATGATCATGTGTGAACACGCTAGCTGCATGATCATGTGTGAACACACTAGCTGCATGATCACGTGTGAACACACTAGCTGCATAATGTGAACACACTAGCTGCATGATCATGTGTGAACACACTAGCTGCATAATGTGAACACACTAGCTGCATAATGTGAACACACTAGCTGCATGATCATGTGTGAACACACTAGCTGCATGATCACGTGTGAACACACTAGCTGCATAATGTGAACACACTAGCTGCATGATCATGTGTGAACACACTAGCTGCATAATGTGAACACACTAGCTGCATAATGTGAACACACTAGCTGCATGATCATGTGTGAACACGCTAGCTGCATGATCATGTGTGAACACGCTAGCTGCATGATCATGTGTGAACACGCTAGCTGCATGATCATGTGTGAACACGCTAGCTGCATGATCATGTGTGAACACGCTAGCTGCATGATCATGTGTGAACACGCTAGCTGCATGATCAGACTGCATGGCATGGATTAACTGTGAGCACACTAAGCCATAATAGAATAATTAAACCTGTATATATTTAACTCTATAAACTTATAAGACAAAACAATAGCTACTTTCTTAGACCTTTACATTGCATAAATTTGTTTCTAAAAAAATAATCTTGACTACCGGTGTCAGAGGAATGAACGACCCCCGGTGCATGGGATAAAAGTATTTGACAATTTGGAATTGAACCCACTCACGGGAACGCAAAACTATTGCTGGTGAATTGAACCACTCACGGGAACGCAAAACTATTGCTGGTGAATTGAACCACTCACGGGAACGCAAAACTATTGCTGGTGAATTGAACCCACTCACGGGAACGCAAAATTATTTCATTGTATGAAGTTCTGAAAGCTTAGAAAGAGACCTTTCAAATGGTACCATCAAAGTTGATATTCGAGAGATAAAAGTATTTGACAATTTGGAATTGAACCCACTCACGGGAATGCAAAACTATTGCTGGTGAATTGAACCCACTCACGGGAACGGAAAACTATTTCTAGTGAATTGGACCCACTCACAGGAACGCAAAACTATTTCAAGTTATGGCTGAAAGACACCCCCCCCCCCCTCCGTTAATCTTTCAGCTGCCATAACTTGAATTCTGTGGATCGAAAATCAAAAAGTTTATGTTTTTCTGAAAGCTTAGAAAGAGGCCTTTCAAATGGTACCATTAAAGTTGATATTCAAGAGATAAAAGTATTTGCCAATTTGGCAATACCATGGATTGGCAATGCACATGGTCCGAGGCCGAAAAATGACAAATTAGGGCCCCAATTAAATTATGGATTGAATCACATCGTTTTATAGGTAATTTTCTAAGCTTTCAGAAAATCATAAAAATTTTGACATCGGATCAACTGTACTGAAGTTATGGCTGTTGAAAGACATCCGCGTAATAATAATGATTTTGGGAATCTTTCAGCTGCCATAACTTGAATTCTGTGGATCGAAAATCAAAAATGTTATGTTTTTCGAAAGCTTAGAAAGAGTCCTTTCAAATGGTACCATCAAAGTTGATATTCAAGGGATAAAAATATTTAAATTGAATTCACTCACGGGAATGCAAAACTATTGCTGGTGAATTGAACCCACTCACGGGAACGCAAATCCGTGTGCTCTAGCGGAATGTAGTATCGAGGCCAGACTCCTCCCAGTATTATATTTGCAGGCCGATTATGCTTGCGAGTACACACACTCATGCACTGACAATTGAGACACTGCTAGTGCAACATGAAAACTCTAGCCGAGCGCATATAATATATATACTAAGATTAACTCAGAGGACCTATCATATCCTAATCCTCCGTTTACAATCAAAGATCAGCATTATTCCGGAAACTTCAAAATAGGCATTATGACTATAACAAAACCCATACACAATTATAACCTTATAGTCTCGATTCCAGCCCCTTCAACGACCTGGAATCGAGACTATTACAATTAACCCATAATTATATGCATCATACAAAACAATATAATATGGAGGAAACTTCAAAATAGGCATCATGACTATAACAAAACCCATACACATGCATCAACGTGACTTATTAAAACAATTAGACATTCTATGTCCAAACGGAAATAATAAGGAAACTTCAAAATAGGTAATTATCACTGCATGCATGTACACGCATGACTAGGCACACAATGTATCACTGCATGCATGTACACGCATGACTAGGCACACAATGTATCACTGCATGCATGTACACGCATGACTAGGCACACAATGTATCACTGCATGCATGTACACGCATGACTAGGCACACAATGTATCACTGCATGCATGTACACGCATCTAAGCGGCCTAGCGCTATAAAAGAGTCACTTTTATGAATATATGCACCAGCCTAATATCGCCATCTCGACCTCAAGTAAAGCCAACACATCAATTGATCCATCATGCCAGCGATTACTCATGCAGGAGTGGATACATCACTCTATACTTCCAACCAGTCCTATGGAGGCCATGCAGATACAACGTTGTTCACGAATATTCGTGGCACTATGGGTGCTACCATCACCGAGATTACAGCCTACACTGACTCATGGCAACTTCAAGGCCTCAACGTCAAGTTCAGCGATGGAAATGTCTACAAGTACGGCAAAGAAGACAACAAGAAATCGCAATTTACCTTTCAAACGGGCGAGACAATCATTCAACTCGTAATGCACGATTCACACAAGAAGTGTGATAATGGTCAATACCATTCAGGTGGCTTTTACATCAAGACGAATCTCAGACGAGAGTTCGAAGTCAGCCCTAAAAAATCGCCCAAAGCCAAGTATGAGGTTGATGTTGGGTCCGGTCTGCTGGTTGGAGTGTTTGGAGGGAGCGACACGTCTAAAATCAACCAATTGGGCTTTGCAATTTTGCGTCCGGTGGAGAGCGCTGTCTTGGTTGACGTGAGCTACCCTGGTTTAAATGCAGTCCCCGTGGCCAACACTCCCACCAACGTTGATAGCGTCACCTATGCCAACAATACTTCAATAACTCAAACGGTGGACCTGCATGGCTCAACTACCGTTACAACCGAGACCAAATGGTCAGTTTCAACTTCATTGGAGGTGTCCATGACTACAACGGTGAAGGGTGGTGTTCCAGAAGTAGCTGAAGTGGAGGGGTCGTTTCAATGGCAACTAGGGGTAACTGCATCATACGAGCGATCCTCTACAAAGGAAACATCAACTTCATACGATTTCCCTGTCGTTTGTCCCCCTGGTATGACAACCACTGCTCAGGCCATCATCTATGAGGATGAAATCACTACCAACTACGTAGGTACAATGACCTACAATCTGGACAATGGAAATACGCTCAGCTATCCTGTCAAAGGCATGTATAATGGCCTGTCTGCTCGCGGGGTGTACGTTGAGGCTCAAGAGACCCCTCTGGACAGTTGAACTGCTGAACTAAAGCCTGGGGAATGAACTGACAAATCCAGAGAGTACTTTAGGTACTGAGTAGTGACAGTGTGTTAGGTACTGAGTAGTGACAGTGTGTTAGGTACTGAGTAGTGACAGTGTGTTAGTGGACACTGATTATATAGAGTGTTGTTGCTAGATATTCATGTGTACGTGTGTAACTCACATTTACTATAATTGTTATAATGATAATTAATAAAAAAAAAACAGATATAATTATAACACCTGACACACAACACACAATAGATACGACAGTCTGACAGCTATATTATAGTTACATACAAAACAAAATCACACACACACACGTGCACGCACATATTAATAGGAGAGCTATCTTTTCTCAAATTCTTTGAACTTTGCTTCGAGTCTCTTGCAGTATGCATCCAGTCGATACGCAGTTTGTTCCAGAGCACTCACGCTTGATTCCACCTGGTCAATCTGATCACAGTACGGCTGAAGAGAGACGACTGTGTGTGTGTGTGTGTGTGTGCGTGGCTGGGTGGGTTAGGTGTGTGTGTGTGGGTGTGGGTGGGTGAGTTAGGTGTGTGTGTGTGGGTGTGTGTGTGATGTGTGTGGGTGTGTGTGTGTGTGTGTGTGTGGGTGGTGTTCAGTATTTATTAACACACAACAGTTTACTCACACTTGTCATTCAGGCTCTCTGAGACCTCGTTAAGCCTAGTTGCGAGTGAGGTCATGTCAGAATACTTGGCAATAGTCATTTGGTTGAGTCGATGCAGTAACTGGTACTCTTCACTAGTAGCTGGGGGGGAGACAATAATAAAATCACCACAAATATCAGTATTTTGGCTGTTTTACCAGATAGCTCTCCATTGAGATATTCTGTGATCTTCTCAAACATGTCTCTGGCCAGTTCTCTGTATTCCGGCGATGGCGGGATCTCCTGGCTAGCTTCAACAGCACTAGCTGACTCTTCCTCTGTGGTGGTAGACATTTTGTTGCTCTAATAGCGAATACAGTAGGAATATTGTAATCTAGTTTCTATGGTTACTTCCATGTTTTTGCTTGACCCTTTTGTTTCTTTGATGTACTAAGCTGCATGCTGTAAAGAAACTGTATAAAGAAATAAAAACATGTGAAATGGCCACCAGCGAGAAGGTAAGAGATCCGCAATACAGTACACGTATGCTTAAGCGCTTGTAAACAATGTAACTACCAAAACAAAACAAACACAAATTGTTTTGACGATCTTTACCTACCAGCTCCTGCATCGAGATAGTGGGTCCTCTGTGCCTCGTCTGCCTCCATTATCCGTCCCTCCTGGATCCAAACACAAGAGAACTGACCTGCTCAAGTATGAGGGGACCACGCTATACAAGTACAGACGATCCCAACAAACACAGAAAAGTGTACTGGGACTTATGTGAGTTGACGTTTAATACAATATCGTATAAATGTAGCGGGGGATTTTCGTGTGGTCCAAAGTTTCGTATTAGGAAATCCGAAAAATTATACTGTGAATTATTTTATCCGCAGTAGGTTACGTTTATCCATAGATTGAAGAGAGAGGGATAGGAAACGGAGTGGTGCACGTGATGATTTTACATTGAATCTGCAGTGGAGCCTCGAAAATTATCCGCGCTACGCCCTATGAACGAGGCTATTAAGCACACTTTTGCCGGGTAACTCCCAAAGCTGTGTTTCCTCGAGACATAATCTCTTTCAGCAACTTAAAACACGCCTAGTCCATGAGCCACGTGTAGTACTTGCTAATGACTGACCACACCCAGTAAAAAGAGACTTTCCAATAAAGTTATATGTTCCCAAGGCTGTTTTAGAGCTATTGGAACATGTAACGTGTAAGCGTGCTGGTTATGACTACTACAATAGGTATAGACCTTGAAATATAAGTGAGTTGCACGGACTAAGCACAGTTACTTGTAGTTTATTATGCACTGAGTGTAGAAATAGATATTGTTGTGATGGCCTCGATTAAACCGCACCGTAGCGCGGATGTTACTCGAGATACAAACCGTTTCCTATCCCTCTAACTCTTCAATCTATGGTTTATCTCACCATTTTGAGTTGTATTTTAAGCTGTATGAATTTAGAATACGAATAATAAATGATAACCCTAACCCCACTTGTACATACTTTATTTCCAGTGAGGACCGTGCAGTGGATAGTCTCCTGTCCACTGCCCAGGCCAACAGACGCCATCCTCCAGTTAGGAATGAACCTCCTGTACCTCAACAGATGATGAGTGAGGAGAGAGCTATCAAAGTGAGTACATTCCAACAAGCCTTGAGAGTTGAGCACACCATCTGAAAGAGCTCCTTCTAAGCTTTCAGAAAATCAGAAAATAGTTGAATTTGGACCGTAATTTATCCGATATTCAGCTGTTTTGGTAGAGCCTGTAATTTGTGTTCAGATTGCCCAATTTCAAAGCTGCACAGTATCTCATTGTCCTTGTTGCAGCTCAACTATGAGTACCTGCGTAAGTGTGTGGCTTCTGGACCCGTGACCCCTATGCCAGCTGAGGTGTGGGTCAATATCCTGGGGAAGCTCTCCTCGTCGTTAGTTACCTCCACCCTCACAGCTCCACTTTTACCACAGCTACACAGGTGGGCGGATAACCATTATATATATTAACTATTTTGCTGTTTTTATGCAGAGAGGTCAAAAATGAGTATGAAGAGACCATACGTAAAACGACCATACGCATGACCCTGCTCAAGCCTTCATTGCGAGGCATGGACCCTGAGGCAGGCCTATGTAGGGAGCCAGAGTAAGCCCCTCTCATTAGCCAGTGACTGTATTGATCTAATAGCTAGTACTGTATTGTTGTATTAACGAGGTCTTGATGGCAGGGGCCTGGACTATTCTACCCCCTGGCGTGAGAGGTATGATGCCAATAGAGCAGCTCTCTCTGCTTCATTGCACACAACACATCCGGTCATGTCTGCTATACTGGGACTCTGGGACAAGCATCGCTCCTCACTGCTGCTAGACCTGGCACACGTTAGGTAACTACACTCTCAATGTAGTATATTATGTATATTTTCGTAGCTAACTTTGATTGTCCATAACTTCTGTTACGAATATCGTGCATTTAATATGCTACAATATGGTGTTCCTAGGTCTGGAGGTTCAGTGGATGTGGACCATTTCCGTACACTCTTAGTTGAGAATAGCTGTGAGAAGAATGAAGATCGGCTGATGACTGGTTGGTTCCCTCAAGTCACGGCCATGTTCACTGGAGATAAGGCTCTTGTTAGTGGACCATCAAGGTCACGCTTGTATGAGTGTGTCTCAACACTGATAGCCAACCAGGTCAGCCAATACCTGATAGCTGAGGACATGCACACTGCAGGGGTGTGCCCACACTGGTCAGTGGTGGTGGTTGGTACTAACCACCTCTAGACAAAAAATAACCTCTTAGGCATTAGTTTAGGCTATAAGATACGTCGGCAAATTTGTGTTGAGATTGAGGATTGAAATAGCCACCACTTCTGAACACTCTGGGCACACCCTGTGTATGGGCACACCCTGTGTATGGGCACACCCTGTGTACATGTACAGAGCATTATAGTCTTGTCCAGTTACAGTGCCCCTCCCCCTTTACCTTGTGTAGCTGCGAGACCTACTGACGAGGTCCATCCTCCATTACCTGTCTCTGTACAACCAGGAGACCATCGGATGTGTGCCTTGCTTTAAACTGCACCTTTGTCTGGAGAACAGGTAGTTGCCTTGTGTAGACAGCTCTGTGTATTTACTGGCTCTGTGTGTGTGCAGTTGTATGGAGTTCTTCCCATCACTGGCTGAGTTAGAGTCTGCAGTGCTCTGTCCAGTGGAGACATTAGCAGGAGCACTCAGTAATGTGCCCAACATCAAGGTATGTGTGCACACACACACACACCCACACACACACCACACACACACACACACACACACACCCACACACACACACACACACACACACACCACCCACACACACAGTCCTGGTTGTCTGGAGCTAACCCTTGTGCTTGTATACGAGTGGATGTTGAGCAAGGAGTGTTGAACTCTGTCAGGGGTCAACTCAAACAAGACCTTGTTAGAAACCTCCAGGGACCACTAGACCATCTCCATACATTCAGTAAGTAAGATTGATTTAAGTAATTTTTGGCAGTTGACTGCTATTCTATACCCCACACGCACACACACCACACACACACCCACCCACACACCACACACACCCACCCACACACCACCCACACACAGGGAAGTATGACTTCCTAATCAGCAGCGACACTGAGACAATGGTAACTGACTTCCTCTCCACTGACCACCCCCTGTCAGAGTACCAGGATCTCATTACTAGCTTCAGAGAAACAACTGCTGTGATATCTGGCTGCAGTGACACTGTGTGGTTTGACATGTTCCAGCTGGACTGTACTGACATCAAGCACGGTCTCTGTACTGTTGCTAACAAGTTTGCCAACACTCTCATACAAGCATTGGCTCAGAAACACCTCGATGATAACACCAGGTACGCACGTGTACAGTGTAGGTCAATCCTCGGCATTTCGAAATACAAGAATCAGCTTTGTAACTAGAGTTCTGGTGGTCCAATTTCTTCAACGATTTTATGATTTTCTGAAAGCTTGGAAGGAGTTTGTTCAGATGGTATGCTCAAATCTCAAATTTGGAACGGGCCATAATTTTCCCCCATAATTATGGTATTATAACAAAACAGGCCCAAAATTGACTTTTGATTTTATGACACCATCTTAATGAATTCGATGTAAGCTTTCAAGAAATCATAAAATATGACCAACAGAACTAAAATTGTGGCCATTCAAAGATGCTTCATGCTGCGCACTATACGTAACAGTGTGTAATTATACTGCCTTCACAGGATTTGTTCAGACTATGAGAGCTTTCGCTCCAAGGCTCTGACAGTCCCTGATGATTCACGTGACATGATAGACCTGATAGCCTACATGGAGGCAGCTAGAGACGGTATGATGGTAGAGCTGCAACAAGATGTCAGTGAGTCCCTCAAGAGGCTAACCTATCTATTGGACGTACACACCTTCACGGCTGAGAACATGGACCTGAATAAGAGCACTCTACTCTGGCCCAAAGGTATCAGCCCAGTCTTCCAAGAAAATGAACAGGTACAGTACAGTCCCCCTAGTCCCTATAATTATCCTTTTCGATATAATTGTATTGGTTGTATTTTTAATTGCTATGTTGCGTATGTGTTTCCCGTGCAGATAGTTCAGAGTTCAAAGGTTAAGGGTGAAAAGGAGCTAACGGAGAAACAGGAAAAGGTTTTGATTGAGATAGAGAAGTGCCACCGTCGTGTGGAAGAGTTTTCAGAGTACTCTGACCTCTCACTCATGACCCAGTATTGCAAGGAGATAGCTGGGTAAGCACTCCTGATAGTATACCTCCCCCTGACATGTGCACGGGGGGAATCACTGATCAACACACCATAATTATTGTATCACTGATCAAAGAGCTACTAAATGCATATTTTAACTTTGAAATTGACACAAGTTATGAACAATCAATACCATCGTCGCAAACTCTTTGTGTAATTTTTACGAACTATATAATTATTGTGTTACATATGTTTATCTTTAATCTGCAGAGTACAGAAACGGCTTGGGGAGTTATCTGACCAGACACTGCAGATCAACAAGGAAGAAGAGCTCTTCAAATGGACCCCCACCACCTACCCACAGATTGATGGCATCCTCTCTCAACTGGACCCCTACCTTCGTTTGTTCACCACCGTATTCAAGTGGCAGAAGGCAGAGAAGAAGTTCATGGATGGATCATTCCTCGAGCTCAATGCTGAAGACACTCAAGCTGAAGTGAGTTGACACTCTCTGTATAGTGACAAGTGGTGGCTATTTTCAACCCCCAATCTTTATTAATTCAACACACAGTTAAAAAATGTGCCTCTTTTATAATAGCCAGGCGTATTATGGAGTAAACTAGACCCCTAGAAAGTATTTCCTAGCTCACATTTATAGCCGGTAATAGATGAACATGTACAGTGCTTATACATGCAGTGTTACTGTACTAGTACAAGTGATGATATGTACACACTTGATGTGTATGTAAGGTGGAGGAGTTTGGACGTGAGATGTACAAGCTGTACAAGACGTTCAATGCCAAGGCTAAGCAACTCACCAAGGAGAGGGAGAGAGCAGCCGGCGATAACCTCGGAGGTGGGGTCAAAGGTCATGTTGAGGAGCCACAGCAGGACGAGTTTGCTCCTGTTAAAATATCTCAATCCATCCAAGACCAGATCAAGCAATTCAAGGTCAGCTGGCTAGTAGTAGCTGTTGGTGTAGCTGGCTAGTAGTAGCTGTTGGTGTAGCTGGCTAGTAGTACCTGTTGGTGTAGCTGGCTAGTAGTAGCTGTTGGTGTAGCTGGCTAGTAGTAGCTGTTGGTGTAGCTGGCTAGTAGTAGCTGTTGGTGTAGCTGGCTAGTAGTAGCTGTTGGTGTAGCTGGCTAGTAGTAGCTGTTGGTGTAGCTGGCTAGTAGTAGCTGTTGGTGTAGCTGGCTAGTAGTAGCTGTTGGTGTAGCTGGCTAGTAGTAGCTGTTGGTGTAGCTGGCTAGTAGTAGCTGTTGGTGTAGCTGGCTAGTAGTAGCTGTTGGTGTAGCTGGCTAGTAGTAGCTGTTGGTGTAGCTGGCTAGTAGTAGCTGTTGGTGTAGCTGGCTAGTAGTAGCTGTTGGTGTAGCTGGCTAGTAGTAGCTGTTGGTGTAGCTGGCTAGTAGTAGCTGTTGGTGTAGCTGGCTAGTAGTAGCTGTTGGTGTAGCTGGCTAGTAGTACCTGTTGGTGTAGCTGGCTAGTAGTAGCTGTTGGTGTAGCTGGCTAGTAGTACCCTTTGTGTAGCTGGCTAGTAGTAGCTGTTGGTGTAGCTGGCTAGTAGTACCTGTTGGTGTAGCTGGCTAGTAGTACCTGTTGGTGTAGCTGGCTAGTAGTACCTGTTGGTGTAGCTGGCTAGTAGTAGCTGTTGGTGTAGCTGGCTAGTAGTAGCTGTTGGTGTAGCTGGCTAGTAGTACCTGTTGGTGTAGCTGGCTAGTAGTACCTGTTGGTGTAGCTGGCTAGTAGTAGCTGTTGGTGTAGCTGGCTAGTAGTAGCTGTTGGTGTAGCTGGCTAGTAGTACCTGTTGGTGTAGCTGGCTAGTAGTAGCTGTTGGTGTAGCTGGCTAGTAGTACCTGTTGGTGTAGCTGGCTAGTAGTACCTGTTGGTGTAGCTGGCTAGTAGTACCTGTTGGTGTAGCTGGCTAGTAGTACCTGTTGGTGTAGCTGGCTAGTAGTACCTGTTGGTGTAGCTGGCTAGTAGTACCTGTTGGTGTAGCTGGCTAGTAGTACCTGTTGGTGTATACATTTCAATGATTTGTTAGTTTTCTGAAATCTAGTAGAAAGAGCCCTTTTAAATAATCAACACTTATGTATTGACTTGTGTTGATGGCTGATCAGGAGAACCTGCCTATTGTCCATCTCCTATGCAACCCTGGACTCAGGGGTCGTCACTGGGAGCAGATGAATGAGATAGCAGGATTCAACATCACTCCAGACTCTGGCACCTCCCTCAGGAAAATGCTCAAGCACAATTTGGAATCACATTTCGATGAGTTTGAAGGTACACAACCAACAGCAGTGTTATCATTATACCAGTCTGTAAATATACACAGTGCACATGCTAACCACCACCCCACACACCACCCCCACACACACCCACACACCACACCACCCCACACACACACACACCACCCCACACACACACACACCATGCACCCACACACACACACACTGTAGGGATCAGTGGCTCTGCTAGTAAAGAGTTCTCTCTGGAGAAGGCCATGCAGAGGATGGAGGATGATTGGGACCCCATCACATTCAACACTACACTGTACAGGGACACTGGTGAGACCACACCCCTCCGAGTCATGTAACCACACCCCTTTCGCTCGTACATGTAGGCGTGTCTATACTGACCTCTGTGGATGATATTCAGACTAACCTGGATGACCAGATTGTTAAGACACAGACGATGAGGGGCTCTCCCTTCATTAAACCATTTGAGGATCGTATTAAAGCCTGGGAAGAGAGACTCCTCAAAATGCAGGACACTATCGATGAGTGGTTAAAGGTACGTCAACCTTATGTGTGTGGATTGGTGGTGGTGTGTGTGTGCTACTGGCCTGCTCTAATATGCAATCTGACCCCCCCCCCCCCCCTCATAAGGTTCAAGCCCAGTGGTTATACCTAGAGCCTATATTCTCCTCTGAAGACATCCTCCAGCAAATGCCGGAAGAGGGCAGACTATTTGGACAAGTTGACAAAACCTGGAAGGACATTATGAAACACACTGTCAAGAATCCAAAGGTCCTGGCAGCCACTTCATTACCTGGCATGTTTGAGAAGCTGCAAGGATCTAATAGTCTCCTGGATCAGATCATGAAGGGGCTCAATGCTTATTTGGAGAAGAAGAGACTGTTTTTCCCGCGATTCTTTTTCTTGTCTAATGATGAAATGCTAGAGATACTGTCAGAGACTAAAGACCCATCACGTGTTCAACCACATCTCAAGAAATGCTTTGAGGGAATTGCAAAGTAAGTACACAAAACGCTAGCTATTGTATCAATGATGTGCTTTACAGCTTCTTGTACTACGTATAATTATACATGTACATAAGCAATTGTATTAGCTTTTTCAGCTGTTTTGGCAGCTATCTTTGAGAGTTGTAATTTTATCTCCCAAAAAATGTACTTTCCTGTGTTTTTGTGCAGACTTGAGTTCACTGAATCTCTGGACATACTGGCAATGTTCAGTAGTGAGGGGGAAAAGGTGACCTTTAGTGAGGCCATATCCACCAGTGCTGCCAGAGGGGCGGTGGAGAAATGGCTGCTACAAGTACAGGATGTCATGACCCTGTCCATCAGGGATGTAGTTGAACAAGCCAGGGATGTGAGTGGCTGAATAATAATGATAACGATAACTATAACTAAGCATGTGTATACATTATATTCATCTTGTATTGTTGTTCGGCAGATTGTTTATGTCACTAGAGTAAGCGTCTAGCACACCATACTGTAGCAACCAAAAGCTACATGTACTAAATACACATTTTAGCTTTGAAATTGGACGTTCTTAACATAAGTTATGGGCCCACAAAGTTATCTCTTCACCTATAGCATTATGTTATCTGACCCTTGTACTGTGCACTGACCCCCCCCCCCCCCCTCCCTCCAGGCCTATGCTGTGGACTCGCGCATACAGTGGGTACGTGAGTGGCCCGGGCAGGTGGTCATATGCGTGAGTCAGATCTACTGGACAGCAGAGGTTCATGAAGCTATTCGCAGTGGGTCACAGGGACTCAAGGATTATCATGAGAAACTCAAGAGTCAGGTATACATTATAGTTACTTGTATTAAGACTTTACTCGTTTTCAGCTTTTATAACTGTTGATCTTTACCCGATGTAAAATCACCCCCTCCCCCCCCACACACACACACATACTGCATAGCTTGGTGATATTGTTGAGTTGGTGCGTGGCAAGTTACCCAAGCAGACTAGAGTGACTCTGGGAGCTCTGGTGGTCATCGATGTACATGCTAAAGATGTACTGGAAGATCTCGTCAACAAGAGTGTCAGTTCTGAGAACGACTTCAACTGGCTCTGTCAGTTAAGGTATACTATAGTGTGTGTGGTGTGGGTGTGTAGCGTGAGGGTATGTAGCGTGAGGGTGGTATGGGTGTGTGTGTGGTGTGAGGATGGTGTGGGTGTGTGGCTGTTGACTCTATACATGTGTGTACGTGTGTGCAGGTATTATTGGGAGGAAGATGAAACTATTGCCAGGATTATCAACGCAACTGTCAAGTATCAGAATGAATATCTTGGAAATACAGGACGGTAAGCCACCCACGCCCACACACACACATATCCACACCTCACACACAGGCTGGTCATCACGCCCCTCACTGATCGCTGCTACCGTACACTGATGGGGGCCTTCCACCTCAACCTGGGAGGAGCTCCAGAAGGACCAGCTGGGACTGGTAAAACAGAGACTGTTAAAGATTTGGCCAAAGCTCTTGCAGTTCAGTGTGTCGTGTTCAACTGTTCTGATGGTCTCGATTATCTGGCCATGGGCAAGTTCTTCAAGGGTCTGGCTAGTGCTGGAGCTTGGGCTTGTTTCGATGAGTTTAATAGGATTGAGCTCGAGGTGTTATCCGTGATAGCACAGCAGGTACAGTGTGTGTGTGTGTGTGTGTGTGTGTGTGTGTGTGTGTGTGTGGGGGGGGGGGGTGTTTTAATTATGGCCATTCAAAGTTTAATTTCATATATTATTATCTCTTTATAGATATTGTCCATCCTGAGAGCAGTGAAAGCTCATTTAAAGACATTTGTATTTGAGGGCACTACTCTGAACCTGCGTCCATCGTGCTTTGTCTGCATCACCATGAACCCAGGTTATGCTGGCCGCTCTGAACTACCCGACAACCTCAAGGTAACTATTGGTACTTTCTATTTATAGCCTCTGCATTTCAATATTTCTCTCTCTAGGTATTGTTTCGTACAGTGGCCATGATGGTGCCGGACTATGCCATGATTGGAGAGATCTCTCTCTACTCCTATGGTTTTGTGGATGCTCGTAATCTGGCCGTCAAGATTGTCATGACCTATCGACTCTGTTCAGAGCAACTCTCCAGCCAATTCCATTATGACTACGGTAGGTACAACCACTGTACTAGACTGTACTGTGCTGTGCTGTACTGCACTGCACTGCACTGCACTGTGCTGTACTGTACTGTACTGTACTGTACTGTACTGTACTGCACTGCACTGTACTGCACTGCACTGCACTGCACTGTGCTGTACTGTACTGTACTGTACTGCACTGCACTGTACTGTACTGTACTGTACTGTACTGTACTGTACTGCACTGCACTGTACTGTACTGCACTGTACTGTACTGTACTGTACTGTACTGTACTGCACTGCACTGCACTGTACTGTACTGCACTGTACTGTACTGCACTGCACTGTACTGTACTGCACTGCACTGTACTGTACTGTATTAACCCTAATCTTTAGATGCAAGTTTTGTAATAAGTCGAAATTAACAAAGGCTATAATTATAATACATGTGCTTTTTTGAAATTCAGCCATTTTGGTAGCTATTTTTGAGAGCCTGTATTGTACCACTGTACACTCGACCTACTCATTCATTGTTCATTGTACACTGTAGGCATGCGTGCTGTCAAGTCAGTGTTGGTGGCAGCCGGTAACCTGAAACTGAAGTACCCTAATGAACATGAAGACGTGCTACTGCTCAGATCCATCATGGACGTCAACCTACCCAAGGTATGGTACTAGGAGAAGCCTTAGGAGGTCTGTTTATATTATCCTCCCCTCCTCCAGTTTTTATCACCTGATGTCCCACTATTCGAGGGCATCATATCTGACCTCTTCCCCGGGGTCAAACTGCCTAAACCAGAGTACGATGAGCTGCTTGATGCAGCATACACAGTGGTAGCACGCAAGAACCTCCAGGGTACAGAGTTCTTCATGCAGAAGATGATCCAGACCTATGAGATGATGATTGTGCGTCACGGGTTCATGCTGGTGGGTGGACCCTTTGCAGGTAATGAGATCTCATACTGTACAGTGTACATGTGTATAGCTGTGAGACACTAAGGGCCATAACTTGTGTTCTGTTGATCCAATTTCAACGATTTTATGATTTTCTGAAAGCTTAGAAAGAGACCTTTCAAATGGTGTCATCACAATTTTTGACATTGGATCAACTGTACTCAAGTTATGGCCGTTGAAAGATGTTCAACTACACCCCACCCCCTCCGTTTAATCAATCTCTTTCAGCTGCCATAACTTGAATTCTGTGGATCCAAAGTCAAAAATTTCATGCTTTTCTGAAAGCTTAGAAAAAGACCTTTCAAATGGTGTCATCAAAGTTCATATTTGAGAGATAAAAGTATTTGCCAATTTGGCGATACCATGGATTATAGCCCATGGTCTGAGGCCGAAAAATGACAAATTAGGGCCCGGACGAAATTTTGGATTTAAATACATCATTTGAAAGGTTTTTTTCTAAGCTTTCAGAAAATCATAAAATTTTTGGCATTGGATCAACTGTACTCAAGTTATGGCCGTTGGAAGATGTTCAACTACACTCCTACCCCCTCCGTATAATCAATCTCTTTCAGCTGCCATAACTTGAATTCTGTGGATCCAAAGTCAAAAATTTCATGCTTTTCTGAAAGCTTAGAAAAAGACCTTTCAAATGGTGTCATCAAAGTTCATATTTGAGAGATAAAAGTATTTGCCAATTTGGCGATACCATGGATTATAGCCCATGGTCTGAGGCCGAAAAATGACAAATTAGGGCCCGGACGAAATTTTGGGATTAAAACATATCATTTGAAAGGTCTCATTCCTAGCTTTTAGAAAATCCCCCAAAATTTGAAATTAGATCAACGTAACTAAAGTTATGGCCGTTCGAAGATCCCCGCATCATTTAAGTTTTTTATTCGCTATACTCCCTCCTTGTGTTACGGTGTGTGTTTAACTATTCCCCCACCCCCACACATGCACACACACACACACACACACACGCGCGCACACACACACACACACACACACACACACACAACACAGGCAAGACCAAGGTCCTGGAGGTACTGGCTGACACACTCACACTACTCAATGAGAGGGGGCAGATGGAAGAGAACAAGACAGGTTATAGAGTCATCAACCCCAAGGCTGTCACTATGGGCCAACTGTTTGGTCAGTTTGACCCTGTGTCACATGAGTGGACTGACGGTGTGGTAGCCAACACATTCAGGTGAGCCAAAGCAACGTACAGTGTGCAAATCTATGGCTCTATTTAAACAAAAGCAAAGGCTATAGCCTTGCGCTTTTGAGAAATTCAGCTGTTTTGGCAGCTATCTTTGAGAGCCCGTAACTTGTGTTCAGATTGTCCAATTTCAAAACTGCATTCAATAGCTCTCAGAATTATCTTTCCAATGGTGTGCTTAGATGTACAAGTTCGGTAATTAGTCTAACTCTAGCAATTGCAAAAGCAAAGGCCTAATGTAGCTTTGCGATTTCTGCCGAATTTCAGCCTTTTTGATAGCTACATTTGTACGAGTGGTATTTGATCAGTGCTTATAAACATTTACTCTGTGTGTGTGTGTAGGGAGTTCGCATCTGCACAAAACGATGATCGTAAGTGGGTGGTGTTTGATGGTCCTATAGACACTCTGTGGATAGAGTCCATGAACACTGTACTGGATGACAACAAGAAGCTGTGTCTCATGTCGGGGGAGATCATTCAAATGAGCAACTGTATGAACCTCATCTTCGAGGCAGATGATCTGTCACAAGCCTCAGTGAGTCTGACTGTATTGTCTGTTTAGTTGTGAGCAAGGATGAATCCTTGGTCTATATCCTGGCCTATTTATAGTGATAAAAAAAGCATCTTTGAATGGCCATAACTTTAGTTCCGTTGGTCAGGATTTTCTGAAAGCTTAGAGAGAGGCCTTTTAGTTAAAATTAAAAGTCTGTTTTTGACGGAATATCATAATCTATGGTATTTTCAAAAATGGGAAATTAATGGCCAGTTTCAAAATCTGAACGGAGTCCTTCCAACCTTTCAGATAATCAGTTGTATATTAGATCATCGTAACTCTCATTGGTTTCATTGTTCCCTCCATGCAGCCTGCCACAGTTAGTAGGTGTGGTATGATCTATCTTGAGCCATCTGCGTTTGGTTGGGACCCACTGTTCCAGTCCTGGCTAGCCTCACTGCCAGCCTGGCTAGGTCAGGGGGAGATGGGAAAACTAGTGGTGGCTCTGTTTGATTGGCTAGTACAACCAGCTCTCACACTTGTCAGGAAGAAGCTGAAGGTACATGTGTGTGTCTACTGTGATCACTAGAATGTTTTGCGAGTGTTCGTTTCGCAAAAATAAAAATCTATTCCAGTATTTGTATGACATGACGATCCCTTCCTCCCTAGGAGCTAGTGGCCACCAGTGAGAGCAACCTCACACGCTCACTCATGTACTTGTTTGAAATGCTTGTTACTGATGCTGTGCCGACAGAGAAGGCAGCAAAGGAAAACAAGGCGCTCAAAATATGGATTGTGGTGAGTCACATCAACAATTTAATGTTCGTACATTCGTGCAGGGATATCTAATTATAGGAACTTTCTAATATTCCATATACACAGAGTGGATTCCTATTCTCTCTAGTCTGGTCGGTTGGCGCTACGTGTGATAAAGACTCACATGTTAAATTTGATGATTTCCTTCGTGTACTGATGACGGGGAAGTCTGAGGGTGCCCCTGATATTCCACCACTAATTGGAAAAGTTGATTGTCCCATACCACCTGAGGGACATGTATACGATTACCTGTTTGAGTTCAAAGGTCGCGGGAAATGGACACCTTGGTTGGACCTTATCAAAGACAAAACTGTTGACCCCAATATCAAGAGACTCAGTGACATCATAGTCCCCACCATGGACACTGCCCGGTACATGTGCTAGAACACTGGTATACTTAGGCATATCCTAGGACACAATGTATCATATTCAGCTGTTTAGTTTGAGAATTGGACCTTGCAGAATAAAGTTGTACGTAAGCATTCAGTTATATCTCACTTGAGTGTGTTCCCAGTAACTACAGGTTGCCTGAGGATACCAACCATTGCCCTCTCGTATATATAGGTACACATATCTGATGGATGTCATGATTCGGCACGGGAGATCTCTACTGTTTGTGGGTCCCACTGGCACTGGCAAGACAGTGTATGTCAAGAACAAGCTACTCAATGATATAGACAAGGACAGGTATCAGCCGCTTGTTATCAACTTCTCCGCTCAAACAAGAGCAGGGCAAACACAGGTCAGTAGTACAGGGATATGCCCACAACTGGTCGGTGGTGGTGGTTGGTACTTACATGTATAAGTCTATTGTGTGTGCTTTACCCTTGCCCCCCCCCCCCACACACACACACACACTGATGCAATGCAGGACCTGATAATGTCCAAGCTGGACAAGAGGCGCAAGGGTGTGTTTGGTCCTCCATTGGGCAAGAGCTGTGTTATATTCGTGGATGATCTGAACATGCCAGCCAGAGAAGTGTACGGAGCACAGCCACCCATAGAGCTGCTCAGACAGTTGGTTGATCATGGCATATGGTGAGGGAACACTTGTCAACAGTCACTGGAAATAAACATTAAAAGCAAAAAAAATGCTACATTAATTGACTTAGACGGTGTGTACAGAGCCTATAGTGTGGTCCCACTGTGTGCACTGTAGCTAGTGTACAGACCCTATAGTGTGGTCCCACTGTGTGCACTGTAGCTAGTGTACAGAGCCTATAGTGTGGTCCCACTGTGTCCACTGTAGCTAGTGTACAGAGCCTATAGTGTGGTCCCACTGTGTCCACTGTAGCTAGTGTACAGAGCCTATAGTGTGGTCCCACTGTGCGCACTGTAGCTAGTGTACAGAGCCTATAGTGTGGTCCCACTGTGCGCACTGTAGCTAGTGTACAGAGCCTATAGTGTGGTCCCACTGTGCGCACTGTAGCTAGTGTACAGAGCCTATAGTGTGGTCCCACTGTGTCCACTGTAGCTAGTGTACAGAGCCTATAGTGTGGTCCCACTGTGCGCACTGTAGCTAGTGTACAGAGCCTATAGTGTGGTCCCACTGTGCGCACTGTAGCTAGTGTACAGAGCCTATAGTGTGGTCCCACTGTGCGCACTGTAGCTAGTGTACAGAGCCTATAGTGTGGTCCCACTGTGCGCACTGTAGCTAGTGTACAGAGCCTATAGTGTGGTCCCACTGTGCGCACTGTAGCTAGTGTACAGAGCCTATAGTGTGGTCCCACTGTGTGCACTGTAGCTAGTGTACAGAGCCTATAGTGTGGTCCCACTGTGTACACTGTAGCTAGTACAGAGCCTATAGTGTGGTCCCACTGTGGACACTGTAGCTAGTGTACAGAGCCTATAGTGTGGTCCCACTGTGTACACTGTTGGTTGACTTAAGGTTGGCATTTCAAGTGACGTGTACAGGGTTGTACACAAGCTCTGGCTCATGTTTATCATAATGACCCACACACACACACACACCCACACACACACCCACACACACACCCACACACACGCACACACTAGGTATGACAAGAAGGATACCAGTAAGCTAACTCTAACAGATATCCAGTTGCTAGCGGCGATGGGTCCACCTGGCGGTGGCAGAAACCCTATAACAGCACGATTCCTACGCCACTTCAATGTCATCTCAATCAACGAGTTCAATGATGAGACAATGACACGAATATTCTCAGCAATAGTGCAGTTCTATCTCAAGGTACCGACGTATGTACATATGGCTACTGTAGATATTACCCCCCCCCCACCCACACACACACACACATCCACACCCACCCACACACACACACACACAGAGGGAAAGCTTTCATCCCGAGTACTTCACGTGTGGTACTATGATAGTAGCAGCTACACTGGACGTGTATAAGGCAACCATGAGCTCACTGCTACCCACACCAGCTAAATCTCATTATGTCTTCAACTTGCGAGACTTTGCCAGAGTGGTGCTCGGTTGTCTGCTAGTCAAGTCACCATCCATTGAGAGCAAGAAGCAGTTCATTCGACTGTGGGTCCACGAGGTCTACCGTGTGTATTATGACAGACTGGTGGATGGCAATGATCGACAGTGGCTGTTCGATCTCATGCAGAAAATGGTCAAACAACATTTCAAGGACGATTTTCAGACAGTTTTTAAGCATCTCTCAGTAGGGTCAAAGGTCACTGATGATAATATGAGGTCCCTCATGTTTGGAGACTACATGAAACCAGATGCGGTAAGTGCTTTAATAGAGCTACTGAAATACTGCCGGATGAAATACTGCCCTCTACATGTATAATTATGTTTAATATGTACATAAAAAATCATTTTCTAATTGTGTATATTAAGGCCTTAATTGCTACATACATTAGTACATTAGTTACTATCCAACTGCCATACATTAGCTACGTACGTACATGTATATATATATATATATACAGTGTTGCTGTCATTGTACTGCCCACCCTCCCTTCCTGCCTGTATAGGACCCTAAACTGTATGAGGAGGTTGAATCACTGGATGAGCTCACGTCAGTTGTGGAGACATCTCTAGAGGAGTACAACCAGACACACAAGAACGCTATGAACCTCGTCATATTTCGTTATGTTCTAGAGCACTTGTCGCGTATCTGTCGCATCATCAAACAGCCTGGAGGTAACGGCTTACTAGTGGGAGTGGGGGGAAGTGGGCGCCAGTCCCTCACCAAGCTAGCCACGGCTATGGCAGACTATCATTTCTTTCAGCCTGAGATCACCAAGGCATACAGTTCAGTCGAATGGAAGGATGACCTCAAGGTTGGTGTGCTTAATTGTGCTGTGCACACAAGTCCCCTTCATTTGAGTACTAGAGTTGGCTCTGTAACTAGAGTCCTGATGTTCCAAATTCAAACAATTTTCTGATTTTCTGAAAGCTTAAAAGGAGCCCGTTCAGATGGTGTGCTCAAATCCCAAACCTGGAACAGGCCATAATTTCCTATTTTAGGAAAAAGACCGTGGGCTATAATAGCCCATGCTATTTTGTCAAAAACAGGCCCAAAATAGACTTTTGATTTTAACACATCGTTTGAAAGGCCTCTCTCTTAAGATTTCAGAAAATCATAAAATTAACGTTTTTGGACCAACAGAACTAAAGTTATGGCCGTTCAAAGATGCTCTATTTAACACTATTATACATGTATCTTTGTAAACGTACACAAGCATTTAGATTCATTCTTGCTAACTTCAGCTCAGCTTATCGCTTTGATTATAGCTAACCATACAATGCTCTTATACTTGTCCGTCTCTCCTTGCCTATAGAATGTTCTCATGGCTGCTGGTAAGGAGGGCAAGACGACCGTGTTCCTGCTCACTGACTCACAAATCAAAGAGGAGTCATTTCTAGAAGATGTGGATGGACTACTCAATGCAGGGGAAGTCCCTAATCTGTTTGCTCTGGATGAGAAGCAAGAGATCATTGAGGTACGCTAAACTAGCCACACCAACATGCTACATGGTGTGCTTAGATCAGTGATTGCTTTCGAGTTCAAATTTCCCATTTTCAAAAACCATAAGTGGGTGTTTTTGTCTGACATCAGGCCTGTTTTCAGAGCTACTGTTTGTAACTTGTGTTACTATTTCAAAATTAAAATATGCATTTAGTAGCTCTTTGGTAGTGATACAATATCCCCCACTCCCTGTGTGTGCAGACGATGCGATCATTTGCTCTGGCTGATAACAAAGATGTTGAGCACACTCCGCTGTCACTCTTCAACTACTTTGTGAATCGTTGTCGTGAGAACCTGCACATCATCCTGGCCTTCAGTCCCATCGGGGACACCTTCCGGAACAGGATGAGAATGTTCCCTTCTCTCATAAATTGCTGTACTATAGACTGGTTCCAGGCATGGCCAGATGATGCTCTAGGTAAGGACTATACATGTACACTGCAGGGACGCATGTGCTCACACTGCAGGGACGCATGTGCTCACACTGCATAATAAAAAAAATGAAGTTTTGAGCTGAAATATATACGTGTGTAATACGCACGTGGCTACTGTAATTGCTTATTTTATTTAGAAATGGTGGCCAATCGCTTCCTGGAAGAGGTTGAGCTGACTGATGAAGAGCGCACGGCAACTGTCCCAATATGCAAGCACTTTCATCAGAGCACTAGAGAACTGTCTGAACAATTCTTTAATGAGAGGGGCCGCCATAACTACGTCACCCCGACCTCTTACCTCGAGCTCATATCATCATTCAAGACACTCCTAGGCAGCAAGAGGGGGGAGGTACTGAAGCTAAAGAAGAGATATGAAGTAGGGCTGGAGAAGCTCAAGTTTGCTGCATCACAGGTAAGTAATGGTTGTCGTTCTAACCGTGTTAGATTAACCTCCTTGTCACTATAGGTATCGTCTATGCAAAAAGAGCTGGAAGATCTTCAGCCCAAGCTAGTCACAGCTCAGGAGGAGAATGCCAAGATGATGATCGTTATTGAGAAGGAAAACATTGAGGTTAACTATTAATACAATAATTGTTGTGGCTGCTAAATACACCCACACCACACACTGCCCACTCCACACACACTTGTAGGTTGAGGCTCGTAGCAAGGTGGTGAGGAAAGATGAGGAGGCTGCTAATGCCAAAGCTGCAGAATCTCAAGCTCTCAAAGATGAGGTAACTCTAGAACACAATTCTCTAGTGATAGATAATTATGTCAACCATAAGTCCACCACTAGCCAGGTCAATTAGAGCAACATTATTAATTTCTGCTTTTTCCTTTCAAATATTATTTCAAGCGAAACGGTTGGTTATTTAACCATCCCCCTCCCTCCCTATAGTGTGAGGGTGACTTGGCTGAGGCTATACCAGCCCTAGAAGCTGCCCTGTCTGCACTCAACACACTCAAGCCAGCAGACATCACTATTGTCAAGGCTATGAAGAACCCTCCCTCTGGTATCAAGCTGGTCATGTCTGCCGTGTGTGTCATGAGGGACATCAAGCCTGACAGGATACCAGACCCATCAGGCTCTGGCAAGAAAGTGGAGGATTATTGGGGACCTTCCAAGAGGCTGCTTGGTGATATGAAGTTCTTGGATAACTTGAAAGAGTACGACAAAGATAATATTGCCGTAAGTATGTGTGTGGGCGTGTGTGTGGGTGGGCGTGTGTGTGTGGTGTGTACGGTTGTTTCTAAGAGCTATTATTCCACCACTTCAGGTACACATTATGAAGAAGATACGTACCGAGTTCACACCTAATCCAGAGTTTGATCCTGTCAAAGTGAGAACTGCCTCGTCAGCAGCCGAGGGTTTATGTCGATGGGTCCAAGCCATGGAAATCTATGACAGAGTAGCAAAGGTACGACCAATATAGACCCCACCCACAACCCCCCCCCGTTCAACTATCTTTGAGAGCCTGTAATTTGTGTTCAATTTCAAATCTAATTCAATAACTCTCAGAATTACCTTTCATGTGCTTATACGTACAGTCTCTATACCAACACACTAGGTGGTAGCCCCTAAGATAATCCCTCTATACCAACACACTAGGTGGTAGCCCCTAAGAAGGAGAGACTTGCTGAGGCCCAGACCTCTCTTAAAGAAACCATGATTATTCTGAATGCCAAGAGGGCTGAACTAAAGGAAGTGGAGGATCGACTAGCTGCTCTCAAACAAGCTTTTGAAGAGAAGACAAAAGAAAAGGAAGAGCTGGAAACTCAGGTTGACGTATGTGCTAAGAAACTGGACAGAGCTCAAAAGCTCATCGGAGGTCTGGGAGGAGAGAAAGACAGGTACTGTACTGGCAGTGGGAAATCCCATTTTGTAGCTCTTTGAAAGGCCTATCTAATGATGTGTTTATATCAGTGATTACATGTGGCTATTACTTATTTTGTTTATGGTACAGTGTTTTGATATGCAATGTATGGTTGTTACTATCAGATGGGGTGAAGCTGCTCGTACTTTGCAAGCCACTTATGACAACCTAACAGGAGATGTCATCATAGCCTCTGGTGTCATTGCATATCTGGGAGCCTTTACATCTGCATTCAGGTAACCAATCAGGTCTCTTGCTAACCCTTATACCCACATCATTATTACTGTGTGCCTAGCTACATGTCCGTGTGTGTTGACCTCCTGCTGTACCCACTTGACCTCTCACACACACACACACACAGAGGTGACTGTGTCAAGGATTGGATCAGTGTGTGCAAGCGTCATAGGATGGCCTGTTCTGGTGACTTTGGTCTCAGTCGTACTCTGGGAGAGCCTATCAAGATAAGGGCTTGGAATATCGCTGGCTTGCCAACAGATACCTTCTCTATTGATAATGGTGTCATTGTCGACAATGCCAGGAGATGGTAAGTGTGCTCTGTGTTACACATGTACATTATAATTACTGTGTCTTGCCACACTGCGTTGTTATCATGTGCTACATGTATGGCCAGTAGAAAATAGCCGAGCTATGCATACTGACCCCACCTCTTCCCCCCGTGGTGCAGGCCACTGATGATAGACCCACAGAGCCAGGCCAACAAGTGGGTCAAGAATTCAGAGCGTGATA
The DNA here is from genome assembly GCF_963675165.1 of Halichondria panicea. Lineage (NCBI taxonomy): Eukaryota > Metazoa > Porifera > Demospongiae > Suberitida > Halichondriidae > Halichondria > Halichondria panicea. The sequence continues at coordinate 6,669,459 of NC_087388.1, forward strand.
ACAACCTCCAGGTGGTCAAGCTCACACAGGCCGACTATATGAGGACACTTGAGAACTGTATCCAGTTTGGAAATCCAGTACTTATAGAGAATGTGGGTGAGGAGTTGGATCCCAGTCTAGAGCCCCTGCTGCTCAAGCAGACCTTCAAGCAGGGAGGAGTCTGGTGCATTAAACTAGGTGAGGGTGTGGGTGGGCTGCACTGGCCATACATTACCCTAGTATAAATCCAGCATGTTTCCGGAATTCAGCGGCTTGGTAGGCTATCTTTCAGAGCCCATAATTTGTGTTCTGATTATCCAATTTCAAACTAATTAATACATTGTAGCTCTTAGGATGCTACCAATATCTGCAGCTTAAGCAGAGGCCCTGTGTGGTGTGGGTGGGTGTGTGTGGGTGGTACGGTTCAATTACTCTGTGTATTATTTTGTTGCTTCTGTAGGTGACAATGTCATTGAGTATTCGAGTGATTTCCGTCTATATATAACCACAAAGCTACGTAACCCCCACTACCTCCCGGAGCTCTCCACTAAAGTCACCCTCCTTAACTTCATGATCACACCGGAAGGTTTGGAGGACCAACTACTCGGCATTGTGGTGGCTAAAGAAAGGTACACTACATGTGTGTCCTGTCCTGTCTCAGTTGATATTACGTATCATTATAGCCTATTTTTGAAGGTTACTTTGACTGCCCATAACTTTAGTTGGGATTTTCACAACTAAAATGTGCATTTATCAGCTCTTTGATAGAGCTACAAGATGATGTGTTTAGATCAATGATTGCTTTCCGGCCCAGATTTTCCATTTTTGAAGAAAAAGCGTGAGCTTTAGGCTATAGCCTTTGTGTTTTCTCCGAAATTAGCCTGGTTTTGGAGGTACATACATAATTAATATATTAGTATGTAGTTACACATACGGCAAGGATACTTTGTATGTACTTATCTACAACACAGGCCTGAGCTGGAGGAGGAACGAAATGCTCTCATTGTTCAAAGTGCAGCTAACAAGAAACAACTGAAGGAAATTGAAGACAAAATCCTCGAAACATTATCATCATCTGAGGGCAATATTCTAGAAGATGAGTCAGCAATTCAAATCCTTGACTCCAGCAAAGTTCTATCAAATGAAATCAGCAAGAAACAAAAAATTGCCGAAGAAACGGAAAAGAAGATAGAGCAGTCGCGTGCTGGCTACCGTACAGTGGCTGGTCATGGCTCAGTGCTGTTCTTCTCCACTACTGACCTGCCCAACATTGACCCCATGTACCAATACTCCCTGGCCTGGTTTGTCAACCTCTTCCTCAACTCTATATCTGACAGGTACAGTGTAGTATGTGGGTACATGTGTACAGTTGGCTCTGTAACTAGAGTTCTGGTACAACTTTTTTTTGATTTTCTGAAAGCTTAGAAGGAGCTCAAGATTACAAACGGTATATGCGCTCAAATTTGAACATTTGGAGCAGGTCATAATTTCACATTTTCGGAAGACCACGGGCTATATAATTATTAGCCCGTGGTATTTTGTCGAAAACAGGCCCAAAATAGACGTTTGATTTTGACACATCATCTAAATGGCCTCTCTCTAAGCTTTCAGAAAAATCATAAAATTAGTGTGATTGGACCAACGGAACTAAAGTTATGGCCGTTCAATGATGGTTCATTCTCATGTTGTGTTGTTGCAGCACCAAGTCCAAGCATCTGGACAGGAGATTGCGTTATCTCACTGAGCACTTCACCTACAACCTCTACTGTAATGTGTGCCGATCACTATTTGAAAAAGACAAACTTCTATTCTCGTTCATACTTTGTTGCAATCTACTCAAGTAAGTCATGTTATTACTATACAGCTCTCATGACATGTATTGTTCTCCACACAGGGCCAAGAACGAGCTTGACTTTACTGAGTTCATGTTTTTCTTGACCGGAGGAGTGGGCCTAGACAACAAAATACCTAATCCGGCCCCGGCTTGGCTATCGGATAAAGCGTGGGATGAAATCTGTCGTATGTGCGACTTGCCTGCCTTCAAGAAGTTCAGAGCAAGTTTTGAAGCGAATACAAACGACTGGAGGACATATTACGATGATAAAGAACCTGATAAAGCGTCACTGCCAGCACCGTGGAGCGATAAACTAACAGACTTTCAGAAAATGATAATCCTACGATGTTTACGTCCTGATAAAGTGGTACCTCTTGTTACCAATTTCGTAAAAAATAAATTGGGAGAAAAATTTGTTGATCCTCCACCATTTGATTTAGCCAAGAGCTACAGTGATTCGAACGCCATCATCCCTCTAATATTCGTACTGTCTCCTGGAGCAGACCCAATGGCTGGCTTGCTGAAGTTTGCAGAAGACAAAGGATTTGCTGGGGAGAAGTTTAATGCAATATCTCTAGGCCAGGGACAAGGGCCTGTGGCCACCAAGCTGATCAATGCGGCTATACAGGATGGGTCCTGGGTGGTGCTACAAAACTGTCATCTTGCCGTCTCATGGATGCCTGCTATGGAGAAATTGTGTGAGGAGTTCAATGCAGACAAGGTCAACCCTGACTTTAGGCTCTGGCTGACATCGTACCCTTCAGATAAGGTAAGTGCTTGTGTGTGTGTACTAGCTGGCTTATAGTAGTAGTTGGTTTAGGCAGTATGTACATCCACACACACACACACACCCACACACACACACACACACACACACACACACACACACACACACCCACACACACACAGTTCCCAGTGTCTGTGCTACAGAATGGAGTCAAGATGACCAATGAACCACCTACTGGACTCAGACAGAACCTCCTTCAGTCCTACCTAACTGACCCCATCTCGGACCCTGACTTCTTTCAAGGCTGTCCTGGAAAGGAACTGGTATGTACAACTAACATAGCGTAGCCAGTAAATGACCTCTAACCCCTCTACAGGCCTGGGAGAAGCTGTTGTTTGGACTGTGTTTCTTCCACGCTTTAGTACAAGAGCGGAGAAAGTTTGGACCCCTTGGATGGAATATTCCGTACGGGTTCAACGAGTCTGACCTTCGTATCAGTGTGCGTCAGTTGCAGATGTTTATCAACGAATATTCCGATATTCCGTTTGATGCTATTTCCTACCTGACTGGACAATGTAACTATGGCGGCAGGGTGACTGATGACTGGGACAGGTGGGACTAGTATGATCATCTATGTGGTGGGCTATCTCAATCCTTAATCTTAGACAAATTTTCCTCTTTTATCTACGTACATATGTAGTAAACTATGCCTAAGAGGTGGTTAGTACCAACCACCACCACCGACCAGTGTGGTTAGTACCAACCACCACCACCGACCAGTGTGGTTAGTACCAACCACCACCACCGACCAGTGTGGTTAGTACCAACCACCACCACCGACCATCTCTATAACCATAATTATACTCTTAATTACCATGGACATAACATGATAATGTACCATTTCTTGCAGGCGTTGCTTGGTCAGCATTTTATCCAATTCCTATACCACGGACATTGTTTCTGATCCCAAATACAAGTTCTCATTGAGTGGCAACTACTACTCTCCCCCTAAGAGTGACTATGAGACCTATGTAGAGTTCATACGTGAGCTCCCTATGGCACAAGCACCGGAAGTGTTTGGGATGGACGATAATGTCGATATCTCTAAAGAACTACAGGAAACAAAACTGGTACATACAATATACTATAACGTATAGCTGTGAGCTCTCTCATAGACAGATTTTCTAATTATCTCTTTTAGATGGTGTGTTTTCAACTCTGAAATTAAAAGTATAGATGTACAGTAACCTGGCTGTCATTTTAAAACTCACAAATTCAACATAGCTTATTTGATTGCAAATAACATACATGTATGTAGTGTATGTGTGTGTGTGTGTACATGCCTCCCCTTACTACCTGTCCTCTCCCATGCCTCCCCTTACTACCTGTCCTCTCCCATGCCTCCCCTTACTACCTGTCCTCTCCCATGCCTCCCCTGCAGTTGTTTGACTCCATCCTGCTCACTCAGAGTCAGAAAGGTGGCGGAGGATCAGCCAAAGCCACTGAAGACGCCCTCAAAGAAATTGCCTCAGATATACTTTCAAAGGTATATCACAGTACTTAAGCTTTCATAAATGCAACGCTGCTCATCTTGTCACTGTACATACAGTGTAGTGTACTGAGCTATATAACTGTACATGTAGTTAGCTATATTGCCCACCCTGTAGGTCCCCCCGAGCTTTGACCTTGAGGAAGCAAAGGTCAAGTACCCAGTACGCTACGAGGAGAGCATGAACACTGTACTGGTTCAGGAGATGGAACGATTCAACCGCCTCACTGTGGCCATACGTACTTCCCTCATTAACCTGCAAAAGGCCATCAAAGGTACGTACATTTGAGAGCTTGCGTCATGTGTGTTCATTATATATCTAGCTCTCAGAATTACCTTTCCATAGATACAAGTTTTGTGAATAGTAACAGCAATAATTTGTATAGCCTTTTTCCTAACTACGTACCAGCTTCATACATGTATATCACACACTGTATTATTTTCCCACTCTCCTCTGTGTATATACAGGACTGGTTGTCATGAATGCTGAGTTAGAGTCACTAGCCACTGCTCTACTTATTGGCAAGGTCCCAGAGTTCTGGGCCAAACGTTCCTACCCTAGTCTCAAACCATTGGGCTCTTATATTAGTGACTTCCTGCAACGTATCAAGTTCCTACAGGATTGGATGGACAGCGGGAAACCTCCGTTATTCTGGCTATCTGGTTTCTACTTCACTCAGGTACAAAGGTCATTTAGTACGTCCCAACACCATAGAGAGTTTATTTCGTACTAATAATCAATATTTCATTTGCTGTTCTATTTATCTGTATAGGCGTTTCTCACTGGGGCCATGCAGAACTTTGCCCGCAAGTACACGATTCCCATAGACAAGTTAGCGTTTGAGTTTGAGGTATTGAGTGTTGATGAGTGTGACGAGCCCCCAGTGGACGGTGTGCATGTCAACGGTCTCTATCTGGATGGGGCAAGATGGGACAGAGATAGGTGAGTAGATACTACAGGGCTTGAGTGATTAGTGAACAATTTTCTAGGCTCTTAAATTTTGTGGAATGGCCTCTAAAAGCATTTCGTTGAATAAATTCATTTCGTGGGTTGACTGCTTACCAGAGCATCGTTACAGCAGATAATTTATTTAAAAAAACAATTTTCGTGGAATTAGGATTGCTAACCCACGAAAACAGCGAAAAATTAAGCCTCGAAAATTTCGCGCTATAATTACAGTATATTGTGCATATGTGTGTGTGTGTGTGTGTGTGTGTGTGTGTGTGTGTGTGTGTGTGTGTGTGTGTGTGTGTGTGTGTGTGTGTGTGTGTGTGTGTGTGTGTGTGTGTGTGTGTGTGTGTGTGTGTGTGCGTGCGTGCGTGCGTGCGTGCGTGCGTGCGTGCGTGCGTGCGTGCGTGCATGCGTGCGTGTGTAGTTGTTTGAACCACTTTTCTCTCTTCATGTACAGAGGTGTGCTGTCAGAACAGAAGCCAAAGGTCCTGTATGATATGATGCCTGTCATCTGGCTCAAACCAGGTACATACACACGTGCACATATACATGTAGTGCTACAGTAACTCTGTACACTGTGCTTGCATGTATATATTGACTCCCTATTCTATCTCTCTCACTGCAGCTAAGAAGGTTGATATCCAGGACAAGGGCGACTACGTGTGTCCCCTCTATAAGACATCAGCACGATGTGGGACACTCTCCACCACCGGACACTCTACTAACTATGTGCTGCCCATACATCTCCCCACGGACAAGCCTGTCAAATACTGGGTCCTCAGAGGCACAGCTCTGCTCTGCCAACTTGACGATTGAGAGAAACTTTTTAAAACTGTATCTATTATTTGTGTTGTGTATGATATACATGAGAGATTATTATGAATAACGATAATTTTATTAAATTAATCATAAATTATAATTAGCTATAATTATATAAATTAACCTTTTGTCCACCACCACCATGCAGGGTTCTGTATGGTTCTATAATAAATATTGATCATGCAGGCTAAACCAAGAGTTTATTGGGCTATATAAACTAATAATGATGGATAGACACAAAAAGTACATGCACACCTCTATAATAATTATGTATAACTAAAATAAAGCAAGCTGCAGCTATATATACAGTAGAGTTCATAGTTCAGTTCAGTTCAGTTCATAGTTCATGAGAGTTCAATTGACACCACCCCCAGCTAGTGCCACCTGGAACGCATCACTCTCAGAGATGCTTCGAATGAGAGCTTCATCCGACAGTCCAGCAGCAGTCTCGACCACCTCTCCCCCTCCAAAATCAGCCTCTCCACTTGAGACCACTTCGCTCCCCCCAGCTCCTCCAAAATTCCCCATAGCTGCCAGCATATTCCCGCTCACTCCAAGACTCTTAACCTTCTCACGATGATTCTCAGATTGATAATGTTCCATAAGATCGTTGGCATCCATGAAGCTATCTCCACACACGGGGCAGGGGTGGACTTTACGCACTCGGTTGTACTTTGGGTGTGTCTTCACGTGCTGCTTGTATGAATATTCGTTGTCGAAACCAGAATTACAGAATCGGCAGTTGTAGAGACTGGGTCCACTGTGTATCTCCACGTGGGCTTGGAGGAATCCCAGTCTAGCAAACGTCTTGTTGCAGATCTATAGAGGGGAATAGCTCTAGTGAGATAGTGAAGTGTGGTCAACTACATGTACGCACAATAAGTAACATATCCACAGAATTCAAGTTATGGCAGCTGAAAGAGTCCCCAGACTGAGAGGGGAGGGGGGGGGGGGGTGTAGTTGAACATCTTTCAACAGCCATAACTTCAGTACAGTTGATCCAATGTAAAAATTTTTATTATTTTCTGAAAGCTTAGAAAGAAACCTTTCAAATGATGTGTTTCAATCCAAAATTTCGCCCGGGCCCTAATTTCTCATTTTTCGGCCTCGGACCATGGGCTATAATCCATGGTATCACCAAATTGGCAAATACTTTTATCTCTCAAATATGAACTTTGATGACACCATTTGAAAGGTCTTTTTCTAAGCTTCAGAATTTTTGACTCTGGATCTACAGAATTAAAGTTATGGCATCTGAAAAAGTCTCCAAACCTGTCCCTGTCAACAATTTCTGCACTATAAATGATCATGCCCTACACACCTCACACTCTAGCCTGTGCTCTAGTGAGCGATGCTGCTCCAGCTCGGAGGATGTGGAGAATAACTTGTAGCAGTCTGAGCAACGAAGGTCCTTGGTGTCCGCATGTTGACTCGTCATATGACCTTTGAACTCTGTCATGAGTGCAAACGCCTCTGAGCACTCAGGGCATTTGTATGGCTTGCCATCCATATGACTCTATATACACAAAAACAAATTACGTCATTTGATGTTTCATCTAAATGTATTGTGTGTGCACTACTGTACTGTACTGTAGCCTACTCTGTAACTAGAGCCCATGGTACTGTACTGTAGCCTACTCTGTAACTAGAGCCCATGGTACTGTACTGTTAGCCTACTCTGCAACTAGAGCCCATGGTACTGTACTGTTAGCCTACTCTGTAACTAGAGCCCATGTACTGTACTGTTAGGCTACTCTGTAACTAGAGCCCATGTACTGTACTGTTAGGCTACTCTGCAACTAGAGCCCATGGTACTGTACTGTTAGCCTACTCTGTAACTAGAGCCCATGGTACTGTACTGTAGCCTACTCTGTAACTAGAGCCCATGGTACTGTACTGTTAGGCTACTCTGTAACTAGAGCCCATGGTACTTTGTAAAACACACATAATCTGAAAGGCCTAAGGTTTAAAAAAATCATAATGTGATTGGACCAACAGAACTAAAGTCATGGCCGTTCATTTTAATGCTGGGTACACGATACATACAAGCGTCAGTACACATTGACCTCTGATTTGACCTCTCTGTACGTACCTTGAGATGATGGACTAGGCCAGACTGCACAGGGAAGCTTTTATCACAGCCCTCAAAGGTACATGCAAACGGTCGCTCATCGGTGTGAACACAGCGTATGTGTGTCTGCAGTGTGTCCACTCTAGTGAAGTATTTGCCACAGATGTGACACTGGACTTTATGGCGGGCTGGGTTATGGACTTGGAGATGGCGTTGGATACGGTAGGGCCTACTGAAGGTCTTGCTGCACTGTCGACACTTGTACACCTTCTCACCATTCACTGTCAGCACTGTACACTTGCCGTCCAACTACAAGGGGTCAAAGGTAATACATCATATATGCCTGTAAGTAGCATTTTCGAACAGCCATAATTATATACTTGTTAAAATTCTTAATTGGAATTTACAGCTTCTTGAGTTTCTTCTTCTGTCCCTCCGTTGCTTGTGTCATGTGATCCAGCAGTCAAGTCATGTGATTCAGTTGTTAGGTCATGTGATTCAGCTGTCAGGTCATGTGATCCAGCATTCAGATCATGTGATAGAGAGCCCTCAGAGTCGATAGTCACATGCAGACTAGAAGAAGTGAACTCACCCTACATGTAGACACATGCATGAGTAAGGTACACACACTGATAGTACACTGGTGTCTCCTTACCAGAACATGTTCAACAATGGAGTCATGAGAGGCCATGAGGTGAACTTCTGTACCCCCGCCAGCACTCAGGGGGGCCCCTGCAATTAAAGAGCATTAATTACCCCCCACAACCATAGACACAAGACCCCCCACCTTGCTCTACAGAGGGTTGCTGGATGTACTGCTCCAGGTTGTTAGCATTAACATTAGGGTGGTTCTCTTTAATGTGTCTTAATAAACAGCGTCTATACACAAACCCCACCCCACACAGGGAGCACTTCTGAGGGACTGTCTTGCGCTTCTTCCCACGAGGAGTACTCTTAGAGAGAGGAGTCCCTTCTAGCTGCATACTAGGACCTGGGGGGGGGGGGGGAGGGACACTGTAACCTGTGTAGTAACCTGTTGTGACTGTATTGTACAAAACAGATACTACTAGCAGCTAGGGCAATACTCACTGGCCTGTGTGGGCAGTTCATCCCTGCACACACGACACTAGCTAGGGCAATACTCACTGGCCTGTGTGGGTGGTTCATCCCTGCACACACGACACTAGCTAGGGCAATACTCACTGGCCTGTGTGGGCAGTTCATCCCTGCACACACGACACTAGCTAGGGCAATACTCACTGGCCTGTGTGGGCAGTTCATCCCTGCACACACGACACTAGCTAGGGAAATACTCACTGGCCTGTGTGGGCAGTTCATCCCTGCACACACGACACTAGCTAGGGCAATACTCACTGGCCTGTGTGGGCAGTTCATCCCTGCATACACGACACTAGCTAGGGCAATACTCACTGGCCTGTGTAGGCGGTTCATCCCGGCACACACGACACAGGGAGGACGTGTCAGTGGAGGATTGACGGGCAAACTTGCGACTACAGCCAGCACAAGAATGAATAGACACACCCAACTTCCTGCACATAAGATATGGACAGTCATAAGTTAATTAGCTAGTAATTAGATTGTCTCACAGCTTCTTTGTTGGTGGAAGAGGGTCTTCATTGTTCTCAGACACAGAGTCTAGTAGAGTGGAGACGTGGTCTAATGGTGGACCCTCAGAGGTGAGTACATCACTCAACACCACCACACCGCCACCTCTGTCCAGCTCCTACACACACGACTTTAGTAGTTACCACTTAGAATATTAAATATACACGATTAAGTTACTTGACTTCCTAAGGAACCTTTAGTTTACACATAATTATATGTACATGTACTCTACACTACACCTACCCCCGTCCCCGCCCCCCCACCATGTACATGTACTCTACACTACACCTACCCCCCCCCACCATGGTACATGTACTCTACACTACACCTACCCCCGCCCCCCCACCATGTACTCTACACTACACCTACCCCCGCCCCCCCACCATGTACATGTACTCTACACTACACCTACCCCCGCCCCCGCCCCCCCACCATGGTACATGTACTCTACACTACACCTACCCCCCCCCCCCGCCCCGCCCCCCCACCATGATTGTATAGTGGATTGTAGTGCACTTGCAACAGTCCAAACAGCAAAACTAATTTGAAAGGGGGAATTATATTTAGCGTAGTTATTTCGGTCACTTTTGATTCTACAAAATAATTCTAGCACATATCTGAGAAGAGTAAAAAAGACAGAACCAAAAAGGGAAAGTTGGGTTGTCGCCCGGTTTCCGTGAAACTTGATTGTGTACAACTTGATTATGTACTTGACAGAAGTATGATGTATTCAAAAGTTAGGGAAATTACTTATTGATTTGTAAAGAAATGAAGAAAAGTCCCCAAGAGGGAATCGAACCCACGCCTTATCTATCATGGGATCTACGAAGCTACCACCCTAACCACTAAGCCACTCCCAGAGGTTTAGGTTTTAGGCTAAGAAATTTATTATCTACCGTATAGCGCGAAATTTTCGAGGCACTTATATTTCGTGGATTGGCCTCTAAAAACCATTTCGTTGCACAATGTTCGCGGAATGACTGCTTACCGGAAGCCACGCCTTTAAATCTTTGCATGATAGCAGGTAATTCTAATTAAAGAACACTTTTTGTGGACTTAATTTTCGTGTAGAATTCTAACCCACGAAATCCGCAAAAATTAAGCCCCTCGAAAATTTCGCGCTATACGGTATTATTGTGGTTTTGCTATTAGGCTGTTGCAAGTGCACTGCAATCCACTGTACCCCCCCCCCACCATGATTGTACCCCCCACCATGATTGTACCCCACACACATGATTGTACCCCACACACATCACTGTACCCCCTACCATGATTGTACCCCACACACATCACTGTACCCCCTACCATGATTGTACCCCCCACCATGATTGTACCTGTAGACTACCCAGTCCGATCTCAGTGAGGTACACAGTCTGCAGTAGCGAGGTGGTGTCATCCTTCATCCCCCTAACCTGCTCCACAGCACTCTTGATAATATCCCCTGCCCTGGATACTGGGAGGTTGGCCAGTACATCCAGATATGATTGCACACGATGAAGGTTGCTCAGTACACTGGTGGCTTTGAGCAACGCGTCCTGGATGGATGCTGATACTTGATCCTTGAGCCGCTCTGTCAGCGGATCTCCCGCCATGTCCTGTAGCGTACATATGTATGCATTATTATACACCACATACACAGGGTGTTGAGTATACCTATCCAGCCATGATGACACGCCCCTATTACATGGCTCTGTACACATACACAGCCTTATTAAGACACGCACACACACGGCCCAAAGACAAGTACAGTCTAGTGACTCCCCTATAAGCAAAGCTCACGCTAGCTACTCATTCAGCTATTCTGGGTACCTGATATCGAGGTAGCTTTTGTTAACTTTCCCGTCAAGTTTCTCGCCAAAGAAATTCAACACACCAAGATGACCTTTGACCCTTCCACCAGCGCTATGAAGCTAACAGATGAAGTGTTTCGTTCTCTACGAGTCTCTAAAGTGTTTCGCGAGAACACAGATCGTGTCAATTGTATCGACTTCTCTGCTAATGGCGATTCTATGATCACAAGTAGCAACGATGATTCTATCGTTATTTACTGTTGTCTAGAGGGAAGGTGAGCTCTAATTAGAATAAATGGGCATTAAATGGAATGCCCACCTCCCCCCAGGCCCAAGAGAACACTGTACAGTAAGAAGTACGGCTGCGATCTGCTGCAATACACACACGCACCGAACACCATCATCTACTCTTCAAACAAAGTCGACGGTAAGGCCGACTATTAATTTTATTATTATAATAATGTATTTACATGCACAGACACGATTCGCTACCTCTCTCTACATGACAACAAGTTCCTCCGTTACTTCCCTGGACACACCAAGAGGTATTTCATCCCCCCACACACACACACCACCCACACCACACACACAGGGTGGTGGCGCTGCAAATGTCCCCAGTCAACGATACTTTTATCTCTGGCTCTCTTGATAAGACTATTCGGTTGTGGGACCTCCGCTCTCCTAACTGTCAGGGGTTAATGCACCTCAACGGCCGCCCAGTCGTCAGTGTAGACCCAGAGGGGTTAATATTTGCTGCTGGCGTTGACTCAAGGCAGCTCAAGCTGTACGATCTCAGAACCTTTGATAAGGTGATTGCAATGGAAATTGTAAACACTCTAATTTTGTTGACTGATATTTGTTGTAGGGGCCATTTGCCTCATTTCATGTGCGGCAGGACTTTGCGGGGGCGGAGTGGACGGGGTTAAAGTTCAGTCAGGATGGCAAGAAGATCCTCGTGTCTATGAGCATTGGTCAGCTGAAACTAGTCGATGCATTCAACGGACACGAACTCAACACTCTGACAGTGAGTGGGTGTATGTAGTTATGTAAGGGTTAATACTTTCAGGCCCAAATCTTCTAGGAAAGGGTGTTTTATTTCCGAAACAGGCTGTTTTTTTATAGCTCTAGTTAGCATTTTCACTTTTAAAGTGCATTTTGTAGCTTCTTAAAAGTAGCCATGTACAGTACAAGTATCAGCCGTGTCACTGTTGGTCCTCCTCTGTAGGGTCATGTCAACAGTGGTGGTCTAACACTAGAGGCTGGCTTTACCCCAGACTCTAAATACGTGCTGTCAGGTAAGGATTGTGTTATAACAAGCACTTGTGGTAGCCTCAGAGCTTTGTTACCCCCTCTCTATCTAGGTTCTCAGGATGGCACAGTACACGTGTGGTCCTCTGATAGTGGAGAGAGAGTAGCGCTGTTGGATGGTGGTCATGCTGGACCCACACATTGTGTGCAGTTTAACCCAAAGCTCATGACACTAGCCACTGCTTACAACAGTATGGTAGGTGGCTCATTAACCAACTGTGTATATCACATTATACTGTATATCGTGTGTAGGCTCTATGGCTGCCCACCAACCTGGAGGAGCCACCAGCACCTGCAGTGGCTGAACTCATAAACAATCATGTCTCTTGAGCATTGCAACACACACACAACTGTACGTATGAATACACAGCTCTGAGTTATTGTACACATTTCATATTCTAATGTAATAATGAAAGACAATGAATCATAAATCAACAAACACACACACACACACGTAAGTACAAAGTTCACTGATATAACAGTTTTAGAGGCAGACACAGCTCCGCTTGTTTGGCTGCCTCACCATGGCAACCTCGGCAGCTATTGTCTCAAACACCGCCCGCACACCGCCCCCTGTACGAGCGCTACACTCGAGGGGGGTACCCACAAAATGATGACGTTTTACAAGTGTTTTGACGGCCCCTGGAACAACAAAATCTTTATCTCCTTCGTCACCACTGTCTCCACGCTCGTCAAGTTCAGGCTCCTGATTGGTGGGTTCGTTATCGTCAAGGTGATGGGTTTGTGGGCGTGGCACATCGGACTTATTTCCCACAAACAATATTGGAATAGACTGAATATTCTCGATATGAATAGTCCAATCTTTGATCCACACGTCTGAGTCCCACAATGTACGAGAGTTAGTGATGTCATACACAAAGAGAATTGCATCAGTGTCCTTGTAAAATGTCTTAGTCAGCAAATCAGCTCTTTCCTGACCTGTATGTACATAATGAGACAGTGAAGTGTCTTGATATCCATATTAAACCATGCACGGACTCTATCAGCTGCCATAACATGAATCCAATATCAACAATTTTCTGAAAGCCTAGAAAGATACCTTTCATGGTATCATCAAATTCAGAGATACAGCCAATTTGGCCATACCATGGATTATAGCCCATGGTCCAAAAGGTTGAAAAATGACAAATTAGGTCTCTTTCTAAGCTTTCAGAAAATCATAAAATTATTTGAAGTTGGATCTACGAAATTCAAGCTATGGCTGTTGATTGTACAGACACTTTGCTAGGGGCTTACTTCATCAGCTGTAACTATACGTACCCTGTGTGTCACAGATCCTGAGCTCCACGTGTCGTCCATTCTTGAATATCACAGTCTTCCTCTCTTCCTCTCTGCCTGATGGTGGTGGTCCTTGCTCAGAGAACTGGTCAAACACGTATCGCTGTACGAGGCTGCTCTTGCCCACTCCACTCTCACCCAGTACTAGCACACGATAGCTCGGCACCTCCATATCCTGTGTGTGTGTGTGTGTGTGGGGGGGGGCATATAGTACTAGTAGCAATACTGAGATGAATGCAACTACTCTAGTACTCATAGACTGACCTAAATACTTGTAACTGTTACAATGAACAGTTGAGTCTCTTACTAACTTACACAAGTTCAAGTCTTTAATTCTTGTAATTACAAAAAGGTGATACTATTATACTGTGTACTTCACGAGTTAGCAAAAATGACAACTGTTCAATCAAAACACATTCATTTTCAGTGAATACGCAAAAGCAAATCAAAGTAAAGGAAATTGAATGCACAAACAAAAGAGGTGCTACAACACACACAAATAGACTTGCCTACCTCTAGTGCTACACACACAAACACCTAGTGCTACCTACCTAGGCTTGAGGGTCATGATGACTCTAGGCACACTGCAAGTTAGTGTCTTGACTATCTCACAGCTAAAGTGTTCGTCTGTGGACACCATTTCTTGAAACTCTGCACTGCTTCCTCCAACACCAAAGTAATAGCTTTTGGCTGCAACAAAAATTGTTCCGTTTAATTTGAGTAATGACTTCATAGCAGATAATAACATTGTCTGGGAGCTTTCAGAATAAATAGTTTCTGAAGTGAGAATTACGTCAAATTTCACAGACTGTGGCACCGCCTCACGAAGTGTGTCCCAACTACCAGAATAGAAGTTACATAGTGACGGGTTACATAGCGACAAGTTCCGTTGGTTGCACAGTACACTGGGTATGGTGACACAGTTTATGACCTCATAGTTGTAATCTTGTAGGGAGACAGCTCTTGCCCCTTTCATTAGTGTGTATATTGCCGGGAGTCCTGATCCACAGCCGAGTTCCAGCACATCCATTCCAGTGAAGTCAAACTGACTCTCTGAGAGATAGGACACAAGATCAAAGGCCCCCTCCCACGCAACTAGTCCTCCTTCATATACACTGGGAATTAGGTCAGTACCATCAGAAGTGGATAATAGAGCTTTAAAGTCAGCTATAGCTTCATGTGACTGGTTGCTTTCATCAATGATAGCCTCCACACACGCTGCAGTGAGGTACTTCAGTTCAATGTCTTGTAGAGGGTAGGATAATGGTGTGGCTAGCGAAGCAAGGTTCTTATGTAGCGGGCCGACTGTGTGTGTCCTGCACGATACACTAGCTCCACTTGTGAGGCATTGATCAGTTGCAATGGGTCCTTTGTCTTGCGGAGAAGAATCATCATCAGAAAAGTTGAACTTGAAATCTGACATAGTGAGCCATGTGGAGTTGGTAATGATCGTTAGTAAAAATAATAATATTTAGACAGAAAGCTTCAGAAAAGAATACCTTTCCCGAACAATTAAAGCCTCGAGGTCAGGCCGGGATTACAACAAAGAAAGTTGATTTGTGATTTGAGGGAGGGGACTCCATAAAAGGAAAATAAAAGCAACCCCATAACACACACACAAGATATACCACTTCCTTAGTGGTAACACACACTGGCTACACACACACACACACACTAGCTACTGCAAGCAGTGCAACGTTTTTGGTCCGTCTGTCTAATCAATGGATGGCTGCCACTGCGATTCCTCACGAGATGTTCTGCTACAACTTGAAATACTTTGTCCACATTTTCCCCTGTCTTAGCACTGCACTGCACAGGCGGTAGGAAGCCATTGGAGTGAGACACCTCCTGTGCTTGTCGGAAATGTTGTCTCCTTTCTTCAATGTCTTCCTTCTTGATGAGATCTTTCTTATTGGCTACGAACAGGACGGGCATGCCAGCCTCCAGCTCTAGTGGCAGGTAGTATTGGATCTCACGTACCCAGAAGTCCAGGTCTTGTGGAGCATCTTCAGACGTCATATCATACACGATCACAACAGCATGGGAGTCAGAGTAGAAGCGATTGGTGATGGACTGGAAACGCTCCTGACCTGCACGGTGGATAAGGGTACATGAGGGTACAACTGAGGTCATCTTGTGGTATCAATATCGGACAATATTGCTAGTACTATAGTACAGACTACATGGCAGTGTACCTGCAGTGTCCCAAAGGTGTAGTACAATCTCCCGTCCGTTCACCACCACTGACTTCTTCTCTTCACTAATAAACTTTGAAATGCGGTCTTCAAATGTATTGTGGACATATCTGAGTAGTAGACTAGTTTTGCCAACGCCTAGAGCTCCGATAATGATGACTTTATACTCGTCCTTCTGAAGATCACTTGCTATGTTGTTGGCCATGTTATAGCTAGCTAGCTGTGTCCACTGTAAGGGCTCTAGACGTAGACGGCGGTGTATACAAGGGAGACTTTTGTACTGTACTACTAGCTGGGTGTTGTGCTGATTCAGCAGTGTGCATGTCACGCTACCTTATATGATGTAATGCTATCAAGATGGACCCTCTTAGCTAGCTACTGTACATGTACTGTGATGTAACAAAGCTTTAAGCTATTCCCCAAAGAAGTGTGTACCTTCAAACAAGAGCTCAGTGTACTAGACAGTCTACCTATAAGCAATAGAGAGCGTGAGGCTTCAGGAGGTCAACTGTATTGGAACACACCCCACCACCCCCTAGCTATAAACACAGGTATGTACCCAGCTGCTACTGTGCACACACACACACACACACACGTACATGCAGAGTCAAGATGCACGGGAACAGGACAAGAATGCGTATGGAACTGGAAAAGCAGCGTATTGATATGGAGCGCAAACGCGAGGAGATGGCAATGCACAGGCAGAGGGAAGCTGCCGTCACACTAGCTAGTTCAACCATAGAAGTGCCCACCATCCACGAGACCACACCCCCTGCCATGGAGGTACCAACGGACATTCTCCAGGTAAGAGCACACACTCCACACACTCCACACCTCACACACGCCCCCTCACACAGGTCCGTACGAAGCTAGCCCACCCCACCACCTATCATGTGACTGAGATACAGAAGAGACAAGTACGCAACTACATCACTCAGCACCAGTCACACAGTGCACCCAATCAAGGACCCCCCCTAGCCCTCGGACATGGCATGGTGGGGGGTAGTCTAATGGGCATGAGTCGAGATCCACTGCTGAGCGGAACAGGAACTGGAAACCATTCTCCTGGAATGAAGCCACGTTCACTCAACCCCCACATGGGCGGGGGGTCACCGCTCAACCCCAATATGGGTGGGGGGTCCCCACTGGGGGGAAGGTTGAACACAGGTACGTGAGGAAAATGCTTTTTAATAGTTAGATAATTTGCATCAGGTATCATTGTCAACAATGCTGTGTGTAGTGTGATTGTCTCCTAGCAGCCATCGTGAGTATATTCATGCACTCCATTGTACCTCCCCTCCCAGAGTCCCCTCTGAGTGGTCTAGGTGGAGGTATGAATATGTTTGCTCCCTCTCACAACTATTCCATGAAGCCAGAGAGTCCTACCTCCATGATCATGGACCATTCTCCTGATGACGTGAGGGAGCCCCTCTAATAACCATCCTAATCAGTACACCCCACACACACACACACAGACCACCATACAGGAGCAGATCATTGAGGACATTATGGGACTAGAGGAGAAGTTTGGGGACACTCTGGGTCTACCTTATCTAGAGTCCAATATGATGGTCCCACAAACTGTAAGCCTTGTGTATTATAGTGCCTATAATGCTTGCTCCAACCGTGCCTGTAGCGCCTGTAGTGCCCGTGCCTATAATGCTTGCTCCAACCGTGCCTGTAGCGCCTGTAGTGTCCGTGCCTATAATGCTTGCTACAACCGTGCCTGTAGCGCCTGTAGTGCCCGTGCCTATAATGCCAGTGCCTGTAATGCCCGTGCCCAACTTTCCTCTGTTGCATTTCTAAAATCTACTTGGAAACGAGGCCACTATAAAGCTTGCTTAGAGTGGTTGTGGTCAAACCATTAGGAGCTGTATAAGCACACTAGTTCACTGTATATAAGCACACTAGTTCACTGTATATAAGCACACTAGTTCACTATTTTGTGTCTCCCTCAGCTACCAGTGACTAATAATATATTTGACACGTTTGGAGGAGGCGGAGTCATGTCTGGTAATGGTGGTCCTAGTGGAGGGGCCAGCGGGGGGACTCCTATAATCATTGGACAAGTATCAGCCTCGTGTCCAAGCAATGGTGACGAGGGAGACAGCATGAGTGAGTGGTCAGCAGGCACTAACCTCTCTTATGAATATTGTTATCTGTAGAATAATGAGTTCACTATAATTAGCAGTAAAATTGTATTGTATGACTAGACTATACCACCCCCCACATTCATGTGTTACTACCCCCCCCCCCACACACACACAGTGATGAGCATTGATCCAAAGATGATGGAAAAAGAGAGACAAAAGAAAAACAACCACAACATGAGTAAGGACCTTGTGTGTGTGTGTGTGTGTGTGTGTGTGGTGTGTGTGTGTGTGTGTGTGTGTGTGTGTGTGTGTGTGTGTGTGTGTGTGTGTGTGTGTGTGTGTGTGTGTGTGTGGTGTGTGGTTGATTGCTGTGTCTGTGGATTTGTTGACTAATAACAATCATAATAATATACATTGTTAAAACTTCATTCTAATTAAAAATTAGTCTATTGTGTTATTGTCATGTAGTTGAGAGGCGGAGACGCTTCAATATCAATGATAGAATCAAGGAGCTCGGCATGTTGCTACCCTCCACTGAATCGTAAGCACACACACACGCCCACACCCACACCCACACCACACACACCACCCACACACTGTAGTGAATCACGCCAGAACAAGGGCACAATTCTCAAGGCCAGTGTGGACTATATACAGAAGCTCCAACGTGACACACAGAGAGTCAAGATGCAGGAGGCCAAGCAACGTCAACTAGAGGAGGCTAATAGACAGATGAGACTGCGTATACAAGAGTTAGAGCTCACAGCACGTGCCCACGGCATAGCCACACCCTCTCTCAACCCTGAGACACAGATACTGGCTGATGCTGCTGATCAAGCTCTGGGTGAGTGGGACTAGCAGTGCTCTTATTGTATTATAGAAAGATTAATTAAAGGTTTCTGTTTAATATTGAAGCCTATACTTGTACCCCCCCCCCCCCCACAGGTTCTGTGACCCCCCAGGGACGGTCACCACCGAGCACATCAGTGACCCCTGTGTTTGGGGGCACAGAAGAACTCTCAGAGCTGCTCAGAGCTAGCCCGGGCATTGACTTCTCTAAACTGCAGATTAAACAAGAAAAGGTGTGTACATGTACACAGTGTATCTACCAGTGTCAGTACACAGTGTATCACCAGTGTCAGTCAGTACACAGTGTACAATGTACTGTGTGTGTGTGTGTACATGTATTGCCTTCCTTATATTGACAAATCTGTACAATGTACTAGCTAGTACAGCTTGTGTGTGTGTGCGTACTTGCAGCTATATCATAGTGTATTCCATTCTTAACCCCTCCCTTCCCCACTGGTGTGCAGATTGAGTCCCCCTCGCCTGGTGGGCTCTCTCCGTCTAGTGCGTTGACCTCTGACCTCAGCAGAGGGGGGGCCACAAGTAATGACATTTTCTCATTCAACTTGGCATCTAGCAACACAATGTTCAGTGGATCTAGCTGATCTATTATATTATATCTAGGTGTTTTATATCCAAACAAGCTTAAACTGTTATTTTCAGTGTGACATTAAAAAATCTTTTCTTATGATACATTATCACTGCCCACTCATTCCCCGTATTGTGCCAGTTCTGCTTTACTCTCCTAACATCAATTTTTCTTTCGTATGGTAAAGGGTTGGCACACTAATTGACATGTAAATAAAAGCAATAGCAATTTAAAAAGAATTATATAGTGCAAGAAACAGTGCACGCATGAGCTCACGCAACATCATTAATAATAAATATTATATGCTATAGTTAGATCTGTATACAGCTGCATGGCTGGTGTTCATTGGTATCCAATATGAGAGCAGACAGACGAGTGTATGAAGACAGCAGCCACCCCGGCCACAGTGATACCAGTGCTGTCAGCTACACTGGCCACACCCATAGAGAACTCACGATGGACCTTAGGCACCTACACACCAGGGGGGGACACACATTAGAGGGGGGACACACGTTAGGGGAGGGAGGCACACATTAGAGGGGGGGGCACACGTTAGAGGGGGGGCACATGATGTTACTTATTATATAGAGGGGGTAGGATATGATATAATTATATAGCTAGGGCTAGCTCTGGGTAACACCCTTTTCAAGTCACTTGAAATGCTACATAAGTCCACTACTAGCTACAGTAAACAGTTGACACAGTGGCTGCTACCTTACCTCAATGGAGATGGAATAGAAGGCGTTGACATAAACTCCGCCTCCTAGTAGCCCCTCGTACAAAACAACTATCATTGTGATCCAGAAGTACGGGATGAACAAGTACCAAGTGGCAACGTAGAAGAAGACAAAGTTCAACACCTACAGAGCACAGAGTTGGCACACGCACACACAGTGATGGAGCTACCAGAGCACAGAGTTGGCACACGCACACACAGTGATGGAGCTACCAGAGCACAGAGTTGGCACACGCACACACACACACACACACACACACACCACACCACACACACACACACACACACACACACACACACACACACACACACACACACACACACACACACACACACACACAGTGATGGAGTTACCTGTAGTATTGCCAATATCCAGAAGTGCTTGAAATGGTATATAGAGACAGATGATCGTGATATCAGCACGCCCACTTGGTACACCACTTGCAACCTGTACATGTATATAGTGGAGGGCAGGGAATGTTGTTATGCCTATCACACACCCACACACACACCCACACACACACCCCACCCACCCCCCACACACCATCTGTACTGTGTGGCCTGGTCCAGGCAGAATGTTCCAATGTAAGTGTTTTGATTGTAGAGAAGCTCAAAGAAACCTTGATTGATCATATACTCAGCTGCATACACAGCGAACAATGGCAGCATATACTTCCACAAGTGAGGGATGTACTTGACATGCTCCCACCAATACTTCCTCTCAGCCTTGTTCAGTCCGGGACACCGTCGCCGTGGCGATGGATAAGGAGGGGGAGGGTCCTCTGATAGTAGAGTGGCCTGTTCGTCTGTGAGGGTGTGTAAAGTGTGGAGAGTGTGTGAGGGTGTACTTACTGTGTTTATCATTATCTTCTTCGTTCACTATTTCTTTGCCCCCTCCTCCCGAACTTTGACCTTCGACCTCCTCTGGAACAATAGACCCTGGTTTGCCCAATATCAGTAGATACGTTAAGAACATGATGACAGGAACCACCACTTGGATATACAGTGTCACGTCAGCACGAAGAAATGTCTTTAACCCTGCGTACACCAAGGAAGCTCCAACACCAGCAGCTCCTAAAAGGTCCAAAAAATGTATAAGTAAATTTGTTGCATTTTTCCTAAAAGTGCCTAAAGCTTCAGAATACGTAGTTGATAAGTAAAAACCTAAGAAGATAAAGTTGTGGGGAGAAATGAAAAAAAGTCCCAGGAGGGAATCGAACCCACGCCTTATCTATCATGTGATCTACTAAGCCACACCTACCCATACTGCGAGATAATTATGTTTTTACATTGCACTTGCCACTAAAAAGTGCCAACAGCAAAACACGACTACTAAAAAAATTATTATGTTTTTATAATTACTGTGGTTTTGCTGTTGCAAGCTAGTGTACTGCAATCCATGTACAAGGGAATTTTTACCACCAATCAATCTTAGTGATCTCGGGGAGGGGGTCACTATGTTATAGATAGTACATGGGCATGAGGTATCTATGTGTTATAGTGTCCCATATCACGAGGGCTTTGCCCGAGGGATGAGGGACACTATAACCATAGATACCGAATGCACAAAAAAACAAAAAAAACAAAAAAAGACTGCCAACCCTAGCTCACCAGTGCCTGAGGACCATCCAGAGACGGTGCTCTTGTCATAACGAGATGTCAGACTGAGATAAGTGATTTCCCCGAACCCTGACCCCACACTAGCCAGTGCCACTCCGAATATAACGAGCGGCTCATTCACAGAGAGAGCCACAAACACAAAGCTGAGTGCAGAGGTCACCACTATCACACACACACGAAACCTGCACGAGAAATTGTATGAATACAGCTTGTACAACAACCCGCCCCCTTCTATAATAATAATTATAGTTCGAGGACTCTTTCAGTTGCCATAACTTTAACTCAGTGGATCAAATTTCAACGGTTTTATGAAAGCTTAGAAGGAGGCCTTTTAAATGGTGCCATCAAAGTTCATATTCGGGAAATAAAAGAATTTGCCAATTTAGTCTTACACTATGGATAATAGCCCATGGTCCAAGGCTGAAAAATGACAAATTACGACCTGTACCAACTTTTTGATTTTAATATAGAAAACAAGGGGAGAGGTGTACAGCCTAAATATGGAATTTTGAGAGCTATCAATTGAATTATTATCTGAACAGAAATTACAAAGATAGCTACTCAAACATCACTCACCAGTATGGCAGGAAGTTCATGAAGTATGGAGCAAATAGTTTAATGATGAACGTTGGGAGAATATCAGCCAACAAGATTACCTGTAGATACATGCAGTGTATGTGTTAGCTCCAGTTGTAATGGAAGTATTTTAGGGAACAAAGATTTGAGACCTAGCCATCAGCATTTGCCTTTCTTAGGCGTGACCATTAAGAGCGTAGTGACTTACATAGGTGCCCTGGCCAGTGCACATCTCCCTGCCTATATAACCAGAGCTGGTAGTGACTTACATAGGTGCCCTGGCCAGTGCACATCTCCCTGCCTATATAACCAGAGCTGGTAGTGACTTACATAGGTGCCCTGGCCAGTGCACATCTCCCTGCCTATATAACCAGAGCTGGTAGTGACTTACATAGGTGCCCTGGCCAGTGCACATCTCCCTGCCTATATAACCAGAGCTGGTAGTGACTTACATAGGTGCCCTGGCCAGTGCACATCTCCCTGCCTATATAACCAGAGCTGGTAGTGACTTACATAGGTGCCCTGACCAGTGCACATCTCCCTGCCTATATAACCAGAGCTGGTAGTGACTTACATAGGTGCCCTGGCCAGTGCACATCTCCCTGCCTATATAACCAGAGCTGGTAGTGACTTACATAGGTGCCCTGGCCAGTGCACATCTCCCTGCCTATATAACCAGAGCTGGTAGTGACTTACATAGGTGCCCTGGCCAGTGCACATCTCCCTGCCTATATAACCAGAGCTGGTAGTGACTTACATAGGTGCCCTGGCCAGTGCACATCTCCCTGCCTATATAACCAGAGCTGGTAGTGACTTACATAGGTGCCCTGGCCAGTGCACATCTCCCTGCCTATATAACCAGAGCTGGTAGTGACTTACATAGGTGCCCTGGCCAGTGCACATCTCCCTGCCTATATAACCAGAGCTGGTAGTGACTTACATAGGTGCCCTGGACAGTGCACATCTCCCTGCCTATATAACCAGAGCTGGTAGTGACTTACATAGGTACCCTGGCCAGTGCACATCTCCCTGCCTATATAACCAGAGCTGGTAGTGACTTACATAGGTGCCCTGGCCAGTGCACATCTCCCTGCCTATATAACCAGAGCTGGTAGTGACTTACATAGGTGCCCTGGCCAGTGCACATCTCCCTGCCTATATAACCAGAGCTGGTAGTGACTTACATAGGTGCCCTGGCCAGTGCACATCTCCCTGCCTATATAACCAGAGCTGGTAGTGACTTACATAGGTGCCCTGGCCAGTGCACATCTCCCTGCCTATATAACCAGAGCTGTTGGTCGTGCTGTTATAGATCAGCTCACAGGAGGACGTGGTGTTAGAGGCGTTGTGTGTTGGACCTCCCTCCAGTGATTTGATGATATCGTTGGCTGCACTTAACATGATAACATAGGGGAAGTTGTTGCACAGACCAAGGATCCAGAACCCCAGTACATTGCGATAGCGGTTCCATTTCTCACGACTAACACGAGACGAAGCTTGTACTGTGTTGTGTGTGGAGGTGTGGTGTGTGAGAGTGGGCGTGTGTGGGTGTAGAGTGTTGGGGTAATATTAAAGTTTAAAGCTTTGCCAGTACATGACCAGCTATTGGCAGTTGTAATAATTATTTATACGAGCTCCTTTTAATATTATAAATTATGACCAATGTCTCTATTTATACTGAGTGTACAGGCCTACCTGTCATGTCTGTTCGTGGCTCTGTGTACACCAGATCCTTGGTCACCTCCCTAGGTCCTCCAACATCAGACTGGAGCGATATCTGTGACATTCCTGCAAGCTCCTTCTAGCTAGCAATTAATTAGCTATACAATGTGATAATTATCTCTGGTAATGGTCGTCCAAACAAACATAATTATGGTAATGGTCGTCACGGATGCTAATATTAGGCTGGTAATGATGTCATTGCTGAGTAATTACCTTTTTTTTATCACAGTTTTTCCACACAGCAAAAAGCACAAAAATAAATTGATGGGAATGAATATAATTATGATTGTACAAATATTAAGTTCTTGATTTCAGCTTCACACATTAATTTGTTCAGATTGCCCCCATTGGTGGCAGTATGGCTTCCAGCTGTATGAGTACCTGCACACAAGAAGACAGTGTGGTATGAGACTAGACAGTGTGGTAGGAGACTAGCAGTACCTACCTGGTCCATCCCCGGCCTCTTCCTGGGGATATGCACTAGACACACTGTCGCTATATCAAACAACTCCACTGCATTCTGTACTGGCCACTTAGCACGAGGATCACCCACGGCAACCACCTCGTCACGGTGACCCTCAGAGTCTGCTATCAAGCGAGACAGTCGATCCGTCTACACAGGGGGAGGAAGGGGTTAAACTAGCTGCAGAGAGGAAGGGGTTAACCAGAAAGTAATTACTGATCCATTTGATAGTCCTTCGAAAGGGCTACAAAATGAATCTTTTAATTGTATGAAATTGGGCAAACCAAGAGCAATCACAGATAGCTATCGAAACAGACTTCAATACTCACAGGGCTGTGTGTGTGTGTGTGTGTGTGTGTGTGCTCACTAGGACCCTGCTCTTGTGTGCTGGGTCACTGCTCAGGGCTGGTTGGCCAGTGTACATCTCCATCAGCACCACTCCATAACTGTACACATCAGTACGAGCAGTGAACTTCTTGTTACGAATGAACTCAGGCGCCATATACGCCATGGTTCCCATGACAACATCGCTCTTGGTACTGTATGTGCTCCGCTCATTGGGACTGCGTTTCAATTCTCTGGCCAGCCCAAAATCAGATAACTTGGGTACAAGGTTCGCATCCAGCAGTATATTGGCACTGTGTAAAAGAGGGGCCGGGTTAACTTGCTGTATAATGATAGGATAGCCTACCTCTTAACATCACCATGCACCAGACACGTGGGCTTGTTGACTGTGTGGAGGAAGTGGAGAGCGTCTGCAATCTGCTTGGCTATATCCAGACGTAGATACCAGGGCAGTACAATATCTCTCTGTGCAGTGTGGGAATGTACACACTTGTAAAGCAACAATTGTAATCACTATCTTTATAGTTGCTCCAAGTTGTGTATGGTATATTGTATAGTTAGTTACCGTGGCAACCAGGCACTCGGCTAGTGATCCGTGCTTCATGTACTCATACACCAAACACGGCACAGGTCCGTCGTTGCTATAGGCAACCAGCGACAGAATATTACGATGATTATACCTGCAGGAAATTGATAAGAAAGTTAATAAAGTCACTAACTACATGTACCTTGTGAGGACTTGTAGCTCTTGTGCGAACGTGTCCCTATGGAAGCTGGTGTCATAGAACATCCCTCCTCCAACAATCTCACTCTCCTGTAGAGTGGCGTGTTGCGTGGATCAATATTAATACACTAGACTGGTGAAATTGAACTGTCCAAACAAAAGTTATGACCATTCAAAGATCACTAGTCATGTAAAATATTATTATGACACACCCACACTGTACACACCCACACACCCACACACTCACACACTCACATTGTGTAACCTCTTGACAGCGTACGGTCCATTCCCGCGGATCTTGGCTTTAAAGACAGTACCAAACGCCCCCATACCCAGGATGTCAGCAGTGAAGTCTCCAGTCACATCACTCAGCTCAGTGTAGGTAAAGTGGAGGATGTTGGGAGTCACATGACCCGAGGATGATGTCATGTGATCTGTATGGATTAAGCAGTTATATACCAATATGTAACTAAGTCATATTATATACCAGAGGGAGTGGGTGTGGTCTGTTGGCTTGACGACGACGGACGGCTGGAATCTGAATACATGTGAGAACACATTTAAACCACAAAAAATCAAGAAATCAAACTAGGCTTACCAGTGGGAAGAGGGGTTAGCGGTGGGAGGGCAGTACTATCAGAGCTCCACCCACTTGAACTAACATAGCCGTTACTAGACCATGAGGGGGTGGATAGGTCACGTGATCTCTGAGACGGAGGGTACATGTACGTGTCACCATAGTAACCAGTATTATGTGATGGCTGATCACGTGATCCACTAGCACTAGCGAGTGTTTGTGCTATAGTGGGTGGAGGGTGTGGTGGGAGGGGGCCATACTCCGGGTGTGTGTCAGGAGAGGGGGCGCGGTCAGGCATGGGGGGAGGGCGGCTACTAGTAGAGGGTGCTGGGGAAGACAGTGGTATTATTAATAGTTGCACACAAGTCATTGTACGAAATGCTCAGTTGAATACCGTATAGCGGGTAATTTTCGTGGGGGTAAAATATTCATTATTTTTGTGGGCAGGCTGACCTCTACGAAATTTTAACGTAGGCGTGGCTTATCTGAACGTAGGAATGCCGTGCAGCCACGAGACTAAACAAAATTTTTACTCACGAAAACCACCTTTTCTTGAGTTGAACGAATTTTTTACCCCACGAAACTTACCCGCTATACGGTAGTTAATGGCTGAATGTGTTATGTGTTGTGACCAACCATACTATTGGAAACCTTATCAGTATTGTCATACTGAAAGTCATTAGCTATTGAAATGCATTAATTGATCATAATTGTCTTGTGAATGGACCCCCCCCCCTACACACACACTCACGTGTGTTGCGCTGCTCTCTCACCCGGGTCACAACATCAGGGGACACTGTATATAGAGAGAGTTATGCACAGCACACACACACACCTTCCTACTGTCATATACCGTGTTCCTCAAGAGTCTCCATGGCTTGTCGTGCCTCCATACGAGCTAGAGTAGTGTAGAGGTCATCACAGGTGAACCCAAGAGAGGCAAAGTCAGTCAACACTTCCTCTGCTGGGCTGCTATCCATCCTCCCTCCAGCGCGAGCAAAGGCTGCCACATCATAGATAGCATCATACACATTACCTGCACACAGGGACACACATGATCACGTGCAGAGTGGCTGTATTGACTTACCTGGAGCATAGGCTATGAGGTCCTTCCAGTTACGCACTCCAGCACCCTCAGTGTTCAAATACCTGTATTGATGGTTAATGATTTATACAATTATTAGCTATATCCACTGCCTCACCTACACAACTGTCTGACAGTCAGGGGAGGGAGGTGACTGATCTTCTTGGCAGGCATGACTAGACTGGAGCACAGTCTCGGTACACACACACACTGTGTACATGTGGTTGTTTATGCTTTCACTGTCGATACTGTAAGGGGAAATCCCGAGGGAAAACCCCTACATGAAAATAATGACCTTTGACCTTTCTTTCATTTTGTTATTCTAATTAACTACCACCAGCTGCAGTGTATCCACAGTCTCCAAGCCCAAGCTCTTAACTGAGGGAATAATGAGCTCTGTGCTTCTAAGGAGAAGCTGGCAGGTGAGTGTTAGCGTGGGGGAGGATTATAACGTGTGGAATGATGTGTTATGATTATCAGTCCTGTGTCATCCTTTGTAGCCTCGCCTGCTGCCCCTGATGGCCTCCAGGCAGCTGACTTCCTCCACTGGTAATACTGACATATTAATAGATTGTCTGTACTCTTTGTTCTTGTCTAGGTGATGCTGATCTGGTGGTCATAGGTAGTGGTCCTGGAGGTTATGTGGCTGCCATCAAAGCTGCTCAACTAGGCCTTAAGGTATCCACACTAGTACACACCCACTCATCACACCCCCCACTATATACACCACACACACTAGTACACACCCCCACTATATACACCACACACACTAGTACACACCCACTCATCACCACCCCCCACTATAGACCGTGTGTGTTGAGAAGGACCCCACACTGGGAGGCACTTGCCTTAATGTAGGCTGCATTCCATCGAAGGTGAGAACACTACATGTACAATACACTAGTCTCTAACCCAGGCCACAAGCAAGTGCCTGTACTAGGCACACTACACACACACTGAGTATTAGTCTCCCCCCCACACTGTTAATCCCCCCCTCCTTGCAGTCGCTACTCAACAACTCCCATTACTATCACATGGCTCAGACAGACTTTGCTAATCGTGGTATTGACGTGAGTGGTGTTAGCCTCAACCTTGACAACATGATGAAGGCCAAGGCAGACTCTGTCAAGCAACTCACCACTGGGATTGATGGGCTCTTCAAGAAGAATAAGGTACATCATCTGTGTACTCAAGTTCAATTTACGATATTCCTGGAAGAGCTGTTTCAACTGGTGTGTCCCTCCAGGTTACTCGTGTGGAAGGTCACGGCACTATTACATCACCCAATCAAGTAACTGTAACCAATGGCAATGGAGAGAAACAAGTCCTGGCAACCAAGAACATTCTCATAGCAACGGGGTCAGAGGTCACTCCATTCCCCGGCATTGAGGTGAACCTTGACCTAACACTGTATACACATTATTATTAAGCTTCAACATTTCTCTTAATTAGATTGATGAAGAGACCATAATCTCCTCTACTGGTGCGCTCTCTCTGAGTGCCGTTCCTCCGAGGTTGATCCTCATAGGTGCAGGGGTCATAGGTCTCGAGTTAGGGTCCGTTTGGAGCCGACTGGGATCAAAGGTCACTGCTATAGAGTTCCTACCAACTGTGGGTGGCATTGGTATCGATTTGGACGTCTCGTGAGTCATAACCGTGATGTCATGTGATGTCATAAATATGTGCAGGAAAACTCTTCAGCGTATTCTCAAGAAGCAAGGAGTCAACTTCAAGATGGGTACAAAGGTCATCAGTGCTGCTCGTACGGCTGGCGGGGCTGTAGAGGTTGCCATGGAGACTAAGGGGAAAACAGAAACGATGGAGTGTGATGTACTGTTAGTGTCCATTGGCCGACGCCCCTTCACCACTAACCTGGGACTAGAGGTATTGTAGTAGCTCCCTCATATACTGTGGAGAATGATTGAGTACCTGAGGTATTGTAGTAGCTCCCTCATATACTGTGGAGAATGATTGAGTACCTGAGGTATTGTAGTAGCTCCCTCATATACTGTGGAGAATGATTGAGTACCTGATACAGAATGTTGGTGTTGCCACTGATGATAAAGGTCGAGTCCCTGTGGATGAGAGCTTCAGAACATCAGTACCAAGGTATGGCTAGCTATGATTGTAGCACTGTATTGCATACACCAACTCCCCTCTAGTATTCTAGCTATTGGTGACTGTATCCAAGGTCCCATGTTGGCCCACAAGGCAGAGGATGAAGGCATCATTGCAGTGGAGGGGTTGGTGGGAGGAGTGGGCCACCTTGACTACAACTGTGTCCCCTCTGTCATCTATACACACCCTGTGAGTCAATGGTGGGCAGCTTACAATCCTAGCCCATGGTGGCAGCTTACAATGGTAGCCCATGTGGCAGCTCACAATGGTAGCCCATGGTGGCAGCTCACAATGGTAGCCCATGGTGGCAGCTCACAATGGTAGCCCATGGTGGCAGCTCACAATGGTAGCCCATGGTGGGCAGCTCACAATGGTAGCCCATGGTGGCAGCTCACAATGGTAGCCCATGGTGGCAGCTCACAATGGTAGCCCATGGTGGCAGCTCACAATCATAGCCCATGGTGGCAGCTCACAATGGTAGCCCATGGTGGCAGCTTACAATGGTAGCCCTATAGCAGCTGCCTTTGTGGTAATTAAGCCAGCCTTTGTGGTTGTAATTGGAAGTACATGTAAAAGTCTTACACATCACACATACCAGTTGTCTGACTGAACGCCAGATAGCATAACCACATTTACATATAGCAGTCCACCAAGCAAGAGAATGCTTGCAGGTACATACAGAAAGAAGACAACAATGTTTTCAGTAGACTCCCTAGGCTTTTGCTACTCACAGGTATCTATTTCCTACAATCTATCCCTACATGTAGGCCAAACAACGTCATGTTTGCCATCTAATTGTCCTGTTTGTCAGTCTGGGTAGGTGTGGCTTAGTGGTTAGGGTGGTGGCACATGATAGACAAGGTGTGGGGTTCAATTCCACTGTTGGGAACTTTTCTTTACAAATCAATAAGTAATGTCTGTACAGCTAATTATAGATTAATTTGCTATGCAGGAGGTTGGCTGGGTTGGCAAGTCAGAGGAGGATCTAAAGAAGGAAAAGGTTGACTACAGAGTGGGGAAATTCCCCTTTGCAGCTAACAGCAGAGCTAAAACAAATGGTTTGCTTTGTGTGAATGCACAAGACAATGTGTATAGTTATTACATGTGTTCCCCTGTGCGTAGCTGACACTGATGGGTTTGTCAAGGTACTGAGTGATGCTAAAACTGACAGAGTGTTAGGAGTACACATTATTGGATCAGTGAGTACCTTGTAGACCTCACTGGATGACCTATTGACCCCCCCCATTAGATAGCTGGAGAGCTGATCAATGAAGCAGTGCTGGCTATGGAATATGGTGCATCAGCAGAGGACATTGCCAGGGTCTGCCATGCACATCCAGTGAGTACACACACTCATACTGTACCCTGAACCCTGTACCCTGTGTTCACCCCCCATCCCCCCCCCATCCTTGCAGACTTGTGCTGAAGCTCTGAGAGAAGCTAGTCTAATGGCTTATTGTGGAAATGCTGTCAACTTTTAGACTGCCTATAGTAACAACTAATACAGTCTCTATGTTTCTTAGTAGACATTTATATGCATTGTGTGTGTGTGTGTGTGTGACTAAATTAGAGTACAATGTTTATGACGTAACGGTGAACCTCTTTCTGGGCATGCGCATACTGAACCCACGTGCGAATATCTGTGCGACATGTCTGAGCATGTAGAGTACTCTCTACTCTGACGTCATGGTCTGGAATATTCCCAGATCCAGTTCCAGAAGCTCAGCTCAGTTCCTTTGAATTGAAGATTGCGAAGTGTCTTGCTGGAGAGGTGAGTTTCTTTACTTGTAGCTCGCATGTTTGCAGGAATCTTAGGCTGGGAAGCATTTGAAGCATTATAGCATTTTTTGATCTCTCAATTTATTATTAATTTTACAGGAGCTGCTCAAGTATTCTCCGTGCAGTCATGAGCAGTATCTGCAGAGATCATCCATGCGTGCAGTGCAGTGCAGTGGAGGCTCTCTGAATTGTAAGTGTCTACTCACTTCATAGCTAGCTAGCTGTTCGTAGCTCGTATAGCGTTCTCGCAGCGTGTAGTGCAGACATAGCAGTTGTTAATTGTTGAAGGCGTTGTGGTTGATGGATGATTTGCTGCTTTGCTGTAATGTTTCATGTTTCAATAGTGTGGCCCTTCTTGGTGACTGTGAGGTATTAAGTAGGTTGTGCAGTTTAATAGATACATACTTGCCAGCACAACGCATGTGCAGTTAGCTAGCTAGCTAGATATACGCATGCCTGTAAAGATCGTACGCACACATGGCTAAGAGTCTATTATTCTGCATGGTCTTGAACCCTTCGGGAGGGGGGGGGGGGAGGTGTCCGGAGCACTGAAGTAACCAATCAGAATGTGTGTGAAAGGTTCTTCAACAGTCGGGTCGCAGGACAGCATCTTCTTGTTCTTGGAACCGTTGTCGAACCAGCCTTCGGGGTGCAATGATGGATTACTCATGGCACTCCAGTCTACCGGAGGGAGCACTCTGCTGTTAGTACCTGCCTAATGGGAAAGCAGCACAGGGTATGTTCCTCCGGGAGCACATCCTGCCATAATAGGGAGTGTTGAGATCTCGTTATCAGTTCCAATAGTTAGTTAGCTAGGATCCTTATAAAATAGCTAGCTATAGACAACTGCTGCTTCTTGGCTTATGCTAATCTGTTATGACGGCTTTTTTAGGATCTTAACTCTGTGCCTACTGCACATGGAATTGGTAAGTTCAGGCTTTAACTAAACTATAGGTGTGCCAAGGGAACTGTAGCCTTTGACTGGATTAGTGAAGAGTAGTTTTGAGCACTTGTGCAAGCCTTGCATGCCAGGCTTGTTGCAACTGGAGTCGACAAGGGCTTCAAGAGCAAGGAGGTGTTGTCTCTGTGAGTCTACTGTTGTTGAACCATCCCACACATTCTGGTTGATTACTTCTGTGCTCAGTTAATGGTACTCACAGTCACAGGGTCCCTTTAGTTTATTATGCCCTTATTGTATTAGTCCCTTGGGCAAGGAAACTACTGGTGGTGGTGTTCCCTTAGTTACTGCATGGGCTTGTCAGTACTGTGACTACTGGTGAGGATAGTTCAACAGAGGTTTGAGCTGAGGAACAGCAGGTTGCAGAGAAATGTCTTCTATCTATCTGAACTCAGCCAGTGGGTTGACGTCAGTGTCGTGGACCTGTAGTGTACTGAACGGACGAGCATCTGTTGTGAGTATCAGCCTTGGTGAAAACAGCACGGTGGCCGCCCTCCTTGGAGGGGGTGTGAGGACTCCGGTCAGTCAAGAGGGGTTGAAGCGATTGCTTGGTACACGGTTAGCACACTAACTGTTGTACCCGTCAATCCACTGGCTGGTTTGGGCAGGCAGACGGTACTTCCCTGCAACCTACTGCTCTCAGCTCAATCTTCTGTTGAACTATCCTCAACCAGTAGTCACAGTATTGTACAAGCCCATGCATGGTAGGGTTGGAGGTGGCCCCTTGCTAATTGCTGGGTAATTAAGTTATGTGTTATGGTCATAGAATTGGTCATCGTGGGTGGTTGGTTTTATGATACTTCTCTGCACAGTTGGTTTGGTGATGATGTTCTATTGTGAAATTGAGATAATAATAATAGTGATCTTGTGGTGTAGTGTTGAAGTATGTGTGGTTGAATTGATTGGTGGTTGTGGTTGTCTCTATTGTCTGCCAGCAAACATCTTGAGAGTTGGTTTATTTGTGTTGTGAAATTGAATGATAATTTTCCTTGATCCCTTGTGGACAAGGACCTATTGATGGTGACAATGTTGTCAGTTGTTGTGATAATGTTGTCAGTTGTTGTCAGTTGTGTGATGATTGGTTGGTATTATGTGTCAGTATTGGGTGGAGATTTTTGATGGATCGGTTTTGTTTGAACTGCTGCGCTCAATGTAACCATGCATTTGCTTGTTCTCTTGCAGCTAGCCACAATGCACACACACAGCTAGCTCCTCCTACTAGCTACTGTTCCATTCTCTCACTGCTTTTGTCTCCTCTCTTCCCCAGGTACAGACAAGCCATGCTGCTCTGGGACTGAAGTGTGTGGATAGTCTCACAGGACACTAGTGGCTATGGCTATATTGTACTGTGCATTCTATTAATGTCTGCAGGTGTACTACCTAGAGGGGGAGGGGCTCATCAGAGGCTACACCCACGCAGCTGCCTAAAAGGGAGGGGCTAGGAGATACGCCCACTTTAATGAAGTATCAGTACTCTTAACATTACTTTGTGATGCAATAATCTCTGTAGGGGATGATCGCCTGCATTGCAGGAGAAGATGAATGTCTGGTATGTACATAACAGCATCTATTATTTCTCCATCTATACCTACACTAGGACCACTAATTGCTAGAGCCGCTTGAGGAGGTACCACTCTGGTCTGCCGGCTCTTTGATAAGTCTAGTACGTCATGTCGTTCTTACCTCGACTATTTCTCCATGCTTCTCTACATTATTGCAGAATTTATTTCTATGGTACAATTATGGTTTGTGCAACTTATAATTTTTGTCACTTTAAAATTAATTATTGCATTTTTAGATTAAAAAAACAATACAAACATTATAATGATCAATAATATATATATTCACACAATCTTACAAAGAGATGCTAAAGATGAATTTAATACCAGTAAAAACAGCTGAATCAGTCTATTATTTAAATCTACAAGTTATATTAATTAATTTTTCTTCCATGGAGACTTGACTGGTACAGGTGGAGCTGGCTTGCTATCTCCTGTATATACAGTGCATGACAGTTATGTCAATATTACATATGTCCTCACCATTATTCGGTGGGCGTACTGGTTTTGGTTTTGGAGGCAGTGAAGGAACAGAAGAAGATGCTTTAGGTGGGCGTGGTGGTACATTCTCTGAAGACTCTGACTTCTTGAGTGTACCAGTGCGTGGGCGTGGCACTGGCCGGGCAGGTGGGTATGACTCCTCTAGGGGGCGTGGTACAGGTGGGAGTGGCTCCTCTATAAGGGGGCGTGGCACGGGTCGACTAGGGAGGTGTGGCTCCTCCTCTGATGGTGGCTCAGAGACCCTGCGGATTGTTAGTCTCTTCTTGACAGGGATGGGGGGAGCAACAGCCGCAGTGTCTGGACCAGGGGGCTAGAGGGAGGGGAGGGCCTTAGAGGACATACTAGTAGACTAGAGGGATAGGGGGCCCTTAGAGGACATACTGGTAGACCACACGAGTCATTTACCAACAGTATCATTACTAACTCACCCATTTCTTCTTGGGTGGAGAGGCTACCTTTGCTCGAGGTGGTGGTGGTCCTATAATTATACAGAGATAATGGTAACACTGACTACAGCTAGACACAAACTTACCTGTTAGATGATCAAAGTAGACAGAGCCATTATCAGGTGTTTCAGGCAATGGCTTCTGGCTCTGAGGGATGGAGGGGGCAAGCTTACGTGCGGGGGAGGTGGGGAGTGGGGCTACAGGGGGGAATCAGTAATTGACACACACGGAGAGTAGACTAACTAACGCACAAGGTGTTGAGATTATTTACATACCTGGAAGATGATCAAAGTAGACAGAGCTATCATCAGGTGGTGTTTCAGGCAACGGCTTCAGACTCTTAGGGATGGAGGGGGCTAGCTTACGTGTGGGGGGTGGGGCTATAGGGGAGGTATATACATACATTGATGTAAGACACACTATAATAAAGCATTACACTATCATCAGAGCTAAACCTTGCTGCTCATCAGAGCTAGGTGTACACACCTTGCTGCTCATCAGAGCTACGTGTACATACCTTGCTGCTCCTCGCTGGGTGTGCGGGGTAGAGGCTTGTCACTCTTGGAGGGCAGTCTGGGGGGCAGCTCAGAGGGAAGTCTGGGGGGTAGCTCAGAGGGCAGTCTGGGGGGCGGTTCAGAGGGGGGGCCAGCAAGGACGTACACAGCATCATCACTTGCCGGTTGCTCTGGCAACGACCTTTGATCGTTGACGACAGGTTGCCCAGTAACAAGATGATCAAAGTACACATTATCTTCATTCTGATTCAATGTCACGTTACTGCTGGCTGTATTCTGATTGGTTGTTTGCGTTGCGGGTAGCGGTGGTTCAACAAGATGATCGAAGTACACAGCATCTTCTACTGGTGCCGCTATTATAATGGGTGTGGTCTTCTCTAAAATGGGTGTGGTTTTCTCGAGAGGTCCCGTCACTAAATGATCAAAGTACACATTGTCCCCAGGTTCATGTGCACTGTTGGTTGCTATGGGGATATCATCACTAGGGCTGCTCATGAGTGAACGTTTCTTAGGAGGCAATTTTGGACCTCCACTATCAACAACAGCACTCCGCTGTGTTAATGGTGCAGGTGGGCGTGGCTGAGGAGGTGTGGCTACACTATTAGTGGGTGTGATCTCAATCAGTGGAGGGGAGGGGGGCGGAGTTGTTGGCTCTGGTGATAACTTTGCTCGAGAGTGTTTAGTGGCGGCCATCTTTGGGGAACTGTCTTGAGGTGATGAAGACATTTGATTGGTCAGTTCTGGGGAGTGACTTCCTTTGTGGGCGTGGTCAGTCTTGAGAGGAAGCTCCGCCCAGTCTGGGTTATGTGTGAATGTAGATGCCACACCCCCTCCTTTAATCACACTGACCTCTGTGTACCCATCGTCGTCATCCTCGGGTTCAGGAGGAGGCGGGGCAGGGTAATTAGGGGCGTTGCCAGTTGTCATGGAGATAATGCTCATACGAACATTGTCCTCAGGAACGCTGGTCCCCACCAGATAATCTTGTATTGGCTCGTAAGTATCAGTAATATCGTCGGTACTGCCACCACTGGAAATAACGGAGCTCCTGTTATTATTGACTAGCTCCAATTGCTCGCTGCTACCACCTGAGCTCATACTGGCCGATAATCGCTTCTTGATCGCTATGGGTGATGTGCCTAATCGAGGGGGCGGTTGTGAGGGGGCGGGGCTTCGAGCTGACGAGATACTGCTGACACTGCGTTTCACGGGTGCCACAGGAAGGAATTCGGTCTCTTCATATATGCTCTGTGAGGGTGGCCGGGAGGTGGAGATCTTGCCAGGCTTTCCTGTGGCTCTTCTGATTGGTCGCTTGAGACTGTAAGAGGTCACATGATCAGTTACACAATACAATAGTAAGCAATATCACAGCTACAACAATATAGCTAGCTATGTACATGTGTACAAACACTAACTTTGGCATGAGAGTAGAGGATGAAGATGGTGATCCAACAGAGGGCGCAGGGGGCAAAGGTCGTGAGAGGGTCTTGGACCTTGCTACAGTTGCTTTCTTAGCCACAGCAGCAGCCTACACAAGAGAGTTCGGATTATAGCAGCTACTAACAAAGGCTTGAGTAGAGCGTTGCTATTCATCTAAATACGCCATTGGAAAAGTAATTCTGAAATTGAACACAACATTAATTTTATGGCCTATCAAATTGACCCAGTACTACACAGTACAGTACATGCTGACAGTACTTACCCTTCTCTCAGGATAAACGATGCATTGGAACTCTTCAAAACATTGCACTAACTTCTCATGCAGTCCCTTCAGACTCGGGTCAATACGCTGACTATGCAATTGCAGCCCCTGTTCCAACACCTTGGTCTGTGGGGGTAAGGATATTACCAATAGTGATGCTGTGTACTGTACTGTACCTGCTCCTCTATAAGCTCCCTTAAGTGTTTCACACGGCCGTTGTTCTCAGAGTGTGTTTGTGCGTACTCAACATTGAAGAAGATCTTCTCATAGTTAGCCACGCCCCCCATAACGGCAGCATCAATAACCCCGTTGAGCTGCATGCTCAGGGGGTTGATATTGAGGCCTGCATTGACCTTGTACTGATCCACCATTCCCTGTATCTCTGTATTCTTAGAGGACACTGTTTCCAGAGCTATGGCCAGAGGGTCCATCTCAATCTGTATGTGGGGAGTGGAGTGGGCGTGTGTGTGAGGGGTGGTGTGGGCGTACCGTGTCTGTGGAGGAGACCTCGAACCAGCTAATGACTCCAGGTAACTTCTGATCAGTGGTGAATGTGGTGCGCTCTATCCACAGGCTCTGGAGGGGGGTCAGAGGTCAGGTGTACAAGGTTAAAGGTCAGGGTACAAATACTTACAGCAAATTCACACTCTTTGTTTTTCTTGCCCTTGTGGAAAGGACGATCGTAAGTGAACCTTTGAACCTCGTTAGACTTGTAGTACCTGCACACGCACACAGTGTCATGTCATGCACACACACACCACACACACGCCCACTCACTCTATTATTCTGTCTGGGACTTGCTTTCCCTTGAGCTGCGGCTGCTCCTCTGGTATAGCCTGCACTGAGCGCACTTGTAGGTCTTTACAAAGGTCAAGGTTTAAACACAACGTATTACTACTACATGTACACACATTAGCTGTACCATGGATTATAGCCCATGGTGGTCCGAGGCAGAAAAATGACAAATTAGGGCCCCGACGAAATTTTGAATTGAAACACATCATTTGAAAAGTCTACAAGGTACACATGCACAAACATGTACGAAGGATACGCATTCCACTAGAGTTTTGAATATCATTGTCCGGAGGAGTGACTGTTCTGAGGATCTGTGACATCATTAATTTGACATCACAGCACATCACATGACATGAAAGGAGGCTCACCTGAGCTGACACAAACTCATCAGTCAATCTCTTAATAAAGGAGGTCAGTTTCTCATAGGGTTGACCACGATGAACGAATACCTTGTTCTATAGTGGAAGGGGGGACATACCATCACTACGTGTATAGATCCCACTTTTCATTGGCTAGCTAGAGATCTATAGTTACTGGGAACTATAGTTCATAGTTCTTGCTAGTGTAGCCATCACTCACTCTTAGGAATAGGGGGAATCCCCGTCCATAGTATCCCACCATGAAGTACTCGGAGGCTACTCTAAGTTCATGGAGGTCAATGATACGCTCGTGGAACATGGCCTGCATTTTCTGTACAAAACAATCAATTTCATAATTAATGATCTTTAAACGGCCATAACTTTTGCTTGGATGGTCCAATTTCAATAGTTTAATGATTTTATAGTAGCTCAAAGTGAGCTCTTTCAGATGGTGGGTTAAAATCAAAGGTCATTTTCGAGGCTGATTTTGACAAAAAAGCGTGGGAATTTAGGCCCAATTAACATTATTTTTTGAGCTGAACATACCATCTGATGCAGTTTTTTCTAAGTTTTCAGAAAATGAAAAAAATTTTGAAATTGGACCAACGGAACTAAAGTTACGGCCGTTGTAAGAGTTGCTTACTAAGATTTTTGCCAGCTTTATATAGTTGTAGAGATCAGTCTCATACAGAGTGGCCAGTTCCTTGCAGAGTGGGATCCCACACTCCCAGCTCTTGCCCTCATTGAACAACCTCACTGCGTCCATATAGAGCTGCTCCTTACGTTGTAGGGAGGTCTGTTCAGGATATCTACCCACGGCTGCTACTCTCTCCTCAGCACTGCTAGACCACTATAGGAGGGGGTGGGTATAACATACCCATACACACACCCACCCACACACACAGGCCTACCTCCAGCTCTCTTGCATGCAGCAACAGTGTGAAGCCTGCCTCTGTGTAGCTGTGGCTCTTCTCATGAAGCTCTGATAGTTTGTAGATGTAACGCACGTACAGCTCATGCTTCTCAATCTCCTTGTAGAAGTTCTACATAATAATAATAATAATAATAATAATAATAATAATAATAATAATAATAATAATATAATAATAATAATAATAATAATAATAATAATATAATAATAATAATAATAATAATAATAATAATAATAATAATAATATAATAATAATAATAATAATAATAATATAATAATAATAATCAACTTACCAGTAGGTTGAGCATACAGCCCATCCGTCGCCCCTGGCAACTGTCGTCAGCGGCAACGCTCCGGTAGTCTAGCAACATGCCAATGAGTCGACTAACGAGGTCAATGAAAGCTGTTCCACTTTGTACCAGGTCTTTACTAGATGCTGACTCAGCAGTTAGGCTGTGATGATGTCATATTACATCACACACACCATATATGGGCAATGCTTACATATTGCTGAACATTTCTTTGTACTCTTCGTCCCCGCGACCTTTGAACAAAAGGTCATCCATTTTATCAAATACTTCCGTTTCCACACGTTTAAAGTTACCACTGGTGGCTTGCTCGCATCTACAAGGGGGTGTGGCTAGTTTGTTGCTATAGTAACTAGACAACGCACCTCATAATATCAAACACAACAGGTAATGTCGTTCTCCTTAGATCAGGTTGTTTAATTAGAGTGATCTCTAGAAATGGACCAATCAGATCCGGGATGAACTTTGCCTTCTGTTCTTTGAGACGATGCCACATGGACATGACATGACTGCCCACACTCAGCCGCATGTCACCAAACCTGACAACGTTTAATTTTGCATGAAGATGGACCTTTGTACCCCAACTTTAGTAAGTACAGTAATAGTACATGTACTCACTGTTGCTGATATTGTGTTTGTCTGTAATCTCTAAACTGCTCAATCTGAAGACTTGACTGGACAAGGAATTCTCTACACAAGCTGAAGTAGTGATCCCACACAGAAGGTGTGAACACTGTGGGACGCAGGAAGTTGTCAGTGAGGGCAGTGGAGATGTTGTGGAGGGCCCTCGATATAACTCTGTGTGTGTGGTGTGGGCGTGTGTGTATGTGGAGT
This sequence comes from Halichondria panicea, assembly GCF_963675165.1. Lineage (NCBI taxonomy): Eukaryota > Metazoa > Porifera > Demospongiae > Suberitida > Halichondriidae > Halichondria > Halichondria panicea. Next base: position 6,709,788 of record NC_087388.1, read on the forward strand.
GGGCGTGTGTGTGTATGTGGAGTGGGCGTGTGAGCTAACCTGTTTTGCATGAGGTACATTGAGACCCAAGTTTTGGGGAACAGTTTTCCATTAATAACTGCTTTGAGTGTGTTCATGAAGTCCATCAGTGTCACCTGTGAGCTAGGGGTTAATACAGGATCAGAGGTTAAAGGACAAAGTTCACCTTAAGTTCATTTCCATACATATCTTTTTGAGTACCAAAGAACGTCATGTAGTGTGTGTCTTGCATGACGTCTAATAGACCAATCAGATTCACCGAATTCATGCCCTACAGTTGTCCAGATAAATACAATAATAGATTAACTTTGTTATGACTCACATGCAGACGATTGGACTTTGGTAGTTGCTTGCATAGTCTCAGTA
>NC_087388.1:6712671-6727671 GCF_963675165.1 Halichondria panicea
TCTTGAGGTAAGTGAAAGCAAACGTCTTCTCAGCTTTATCTCTTGATTCATTCTTAGCAACATGTCGGAAGGTGATCCTCAGATGTGTGTCAGGTATTTTCTCAAAGGGAATGGACAACTGTAGGTCATGTGATATCAAGGGCAGGTTATGTGATATTAATGGCAGGTCATGTGATACTACTATTATATTACCTTAATGGTTTCGTTCCAACGAGGAGAGTTGTTGTGGTAGAATATGAATGACTCGTATTCTCCAGTCGGTGGAGCACCTGCTCCCAGGATAATGGAGCGCTGGAAACGAAAGGGTTAAATAGAGAGGATGGTTTAACCCCTACGCCACTCACTGGTATAGTTTGGCCGCCACCATCAATGACCTCGATAGATACTTCCACATTTCTCTCAGCTCTTTTGTGTCCCTTCTCAAACTGTCCACACTCGAGCGTTACGTAGATATCATTACGCACATCACCTGAGGGGGTGTGGTCATGATATAAGTGGGTGTGGTCATGTTACAATACCTGGTAGGATGATATCAGGGAACCCTAGTTTATGCACGACATGCATGGACTTTGTGAGGGTGAGGGAAAAATCTCTCTGCAGCTGCGATAGCTCGCCACGGAATAACCTGGAGATTACAGAGTAAGTATACTGAGATTACTGGAGATTACTGACTTGAGTGAGAGTAGAATGGAGCAGCCTGGTTTCTGTCCTCCCTTGCCGCCCATCTTGGCCACTATCTTGTCATGGAAGGTTGAGAAGTCACTCTCGTGGTTGGCAGAGCTGAACACACACACAACACGATCAGTACAATACTCACACACACACACACACACACAGCACGATATGGCCACACTCTCGTGGTTGGCAGAGCTGAACACACACAGCACGATCAGTACAATACTTACACACTTGATATTGTATAATGCAAACACTTATTAGTACGCTTCATTGATGGGGAAGCCTTATAAGCAGACATGGCCTGGCTTTGTGTTGACAGCACTTGTACAGTACAGCTGCACACAACTAACCAGAGATATAGTGGCAGGTTGTATGAGTTGAGATCCTCATTCTGAATAGCTGTGGCCTCAGTCTCCGGCTGATATTGCAAGACAGAGCTAACATCGAGAATGCCACAAGCATAAGGACGACGAAATGAACTCTCTGAAATGTTCTTTTTATCGTCCAATAACATCTTTCCTTTGCGAATGATTTGACAGACGAGGAAGATATTGCGTGATTGCACATCAGCCATACTCAAGTCCTGGGTACAAGGTAATGGAACACAAGGTAATGGAGGTCAGGGTACATGAACCCAGCCACTCACAGTGAAGAGGGCACATGGTCTTTCAGAGGGGGACTTCTTGTCCTCACTGTTGATGTACAGACGCTCACTCAGTTGTCTAGTATGATCAGTATCATACAAGAACATGTAGATCTGTGAGAGGAGACGGCTAGGATAACAAACACTGTGTGCTTATTAGTAAAGTGAGGTACACACAGTGATAGCGGGTTACCTCACAGGGCTCTGGGAAGGTGTGGTCAACGTGATTGACCTGCACGAACAAGTGTGGAGAGTGTGCCAATGAGGAGAGGGAGGTCTTGCGTTGTAGGGACCCAGTCTGAGTCACTCTAGCCGTTAGTTCCCGGGCACGCTCCTCATGCTGTGTGTGTGGTGGGCGGTGTGTAAGGTGTGTGGTATGTGGGGGCGGAGGGGACGTACAATTTGGAACAGTTTTTGTGCACTTGATTTCCTACAGTTGACAATGGATCCTTGAGAGTCTCTAGGGGTCAAAGGGCATTCCAACTGATGATTAATGGTGTCAATCTGTGCAGTCAGCTTGGTCCTCATTGACTGCAGCACATCCTATAGAGGTCAATATGACATCACCCGGCAAATAGAGGTCATAGGGATCAATATGACATAACATAGAGGTCATAAGGGCCAATATGACATCACCCTCGATAGTGGTCTTACCAGTGTAGCAGTGCTGTGTATGATGTTCCTGCGTTGTGACATGACGAACTCCATGGAGTGCAGTAACTGGTGGAACTTGTCAGACTGACCATTCTATAGACACACAGGTTATACATGGAGGGCTAGTTGTACCACCACACTCACTCACCACATAGTACTCTACTAGTCTCGGCTGCCACTCCTTGAGAGCTACTGCTGCCTCTAAGGCCACCTCACTGCCACTGGGGATGACACGATGATGTTGTCCTACCTCAGCTGATACACTTTCCCTAACCTCCACAAAGTTAGCTGGAAACAATCCCTAGGTGTGTGTATCAACAAGAGTGGTGGGTGGCAACCATGTCAACACACATCACTTATCCACTGCATGCTTTCACTATTAGAGACAACATCGTAATGACCTCACTATATTAGGGTACATACAGGACAGAGGTGACTCACTATCTGTGAGGGTTGGTAGTACAGGTACCCTCTGCACCAGCCGGAGTGCTCCTCCATTATATAGACTAGGTCACCAACTGTCAGAGACAGATGCTCAGAACCATTGCCACCGTCATAGTTGAACAGGGCTGCACACACACACACACACACACACACACGTGTCAATGTGAGCAGCTATTATTAACATCATGTCTATAAGTAAGTCAGAGATGATCTCACAATGGCTCAATAGCATCAGTACATGGAGCAGCCATTCAGAGATTGAGGTAATTATGGAGGTATCAGAGATATGGAGGTATGTGTGTACAGTGGACATGGAGAACATGTATCAAATACCAGAGACAATTCAACGTGTAGCAGAATGGTGTGGGCAGTGGTGTGGGCGGTGACTCACCCACTCCAATACTGTCCGCTGGTGTCCACCCCATAGTGCACTGTGAGTGGGCGTGGCTGACACTAACCTGCAGGAACACGATATTAGTACAGTGTACACTATGGCTGGTACACGATGGCTGGTACTAGGGTAACCCTAACCCTAGCTCTACTGTATGTCTAGTCTATCGGAAGCACCTCTCTACAACAACACTGTCTCTAGCTAGAACACAGGGGCTGTGTACTATAATGCTGGACCTATGCTACCAGTGTCACCATTGTGTGTGTGTGTGTGTGTGTGGGTGTGGGTGTGTGGGTGTGTGTGTGTGTGTGTGTGTGAGTGTGTGTGTGTGTGTGTGTGTGAGTGTGAGTGTGTGTGTGTGTGTGTGTGTGTGTGTGTGTGTGTGTGTGGGTGTGTGGACATCAGCATCAGTCTGTGATTTATAAACTATCAACCTTGAGAGCACAACAGTACCTCACCTTGGTCAGGGGGAGTACTCTGTCTCAGTGTACAGCACAGCTTAGTGATGATTAGCGCTCTCCTTCGCGTGGCTTGCTTTATTTGATCAAGCAGTAGACAAACCATAGATATTATAGACTTGCATACGATCGTTTCTGGTATGAGAGTATACGGAGCATCAATTTACTAGTATACTGAATAGTATGCGGTATTTGACAAAATGAAGTATACAGACTCTAAGCTGATAACATTTTCCGTATAACGTCAATAAAGTGGGCGTATGCTCATATAGAAAGTGGGCGTGCCGGCAGAGCACAAAAAAAGTTTAGCACGGGTACGGTGAGTTGCAGCCTCCTCTGTGCTCATAACTGGCTAATAACACGATTGCTACACCTCACAGAGCCATGGCGACTGCACTGATCCACAGCTATGGCTCTGTGAAGCCACTAGAACTGCGACTGCCAGTGGCTAAGAGTACTTGTGAGACAGCCCTCAAGGAGGTGGGGAAGATATTGCAGCTGAGAAAGGAGAGTCTGGATGTCTTTGCTTTGTTCTGTGGAGAAATGGATAAGCCCATCAAAGTGCTACAACCATCCGATATAGTTCCTGTAGGGACAGAGTTAAGTCTCCAGCGCTGGTACATGCAGACTGATGAATATAAAGCCATCAGACACGATGATGCTGCTATCCACCACCTCTGCTGTGAAGCCAGAGCCAAGATACAGCGAGGAGACATGCATCCATCTGATGAGCAGTTGCAGCAGTTGGAGGATTTCTCAGATCCCTTCTTCCCAACAGAGAGGCAGTATCTAGAAGTGGCTATGAAGGTGTCAGGTTATAGCATGCTGGTGGCTAGAGGCTGTACAGTGGTGGAGGCTCTGGAGGATAACGCTGTCACACTGTGCCCTGGGACACTGGTCACTGTGAGCATGGACCTGTGTGGATTGAGTGTCAAGTGTGAGGGGGAGTTGCAGCGTCCGATGCTACACTGGCCCTGGACCGTGGTCAGGAGATGGAAGAGATCTGCCTCCGCTGAAACTACATACATCAAGTTTGAGGTGTGTACTATACTATATAGGAACAGACTATTGAAGCCTCTCTCCTGGTCCAGGTGTGTCTCCAGAAGCAGAATGCTGGCATACTGACCTGGATATGTCTAGAGACTCCTCAAGCCTTGTTACTGTTCCAATGTGTGAGTGCTCTCTGTGCTGAGATCAAGAGAGGCATGGATGATAAGAGAGCACTGCTAACCGATCCAGTCCCATCTCTAGCAGGACGCTTCCATGACCCTCTGAGGGAATGGGTGGATAACACTCTGTTTACATCAGGGCCTAGGTTTAGCAAAATCAAATAACTTCAATTAGCTAGTTATTCTCTTAATAATGTGTACATTCTTTCTTTCAAAATAATTATGTAATTAATTTATGTACATTTTCATTCTTTTTATGTAGCTACGTTATATATTCTATTGTGACATAATTATTAATTATTGAGTGTATATAGATCACAGAACATACAGAGGTTGAATTGAGGGCATTAATGAAATACTAAATAAATTACAAGCTATAATATTATTATCTAACACATAATAATTATAATTATTGTTTTTATTAAACCAGTGTTCCTTCACCGAAAGGGTTCTTATTGCTGTTCTCCCACACCTTCAACATCTCATGGAGATCATAGCTCTCTGGGTTGCTTGGGCGTGCTCCCACTGGCACTGGTATCCTAGAGCCACTTCCTCCCACTGGCACTGGTATCCTAGACCCTCCTTGTGTAGGAGGTGGTGTAGGCCCGTTGTGCTTCATACCAGCTTCATTATCATACAACAGCTTCTGTACGGGAGGTGGTTGCCGTGCCTGGTGTGTGGGTGGAGGGGGCGGACGGTGGAGGTGTGACGGGGGATGGTACGAATGTGCCGCTTCCTCCAATGGACTAGTGGATCTATAGCGAGTCCTGTCTGTGATAATCATGGCTGGAGAAGAGGATCTCTTGTAGCGTGTCACAGGAGAAGAGGTGGCTGGTATATCCACGTCCTTAACTGGACTATTGTACGCAGGCTTCGGGTTTGCATGGCGATGGACAGGAGTCTCATTCATGGAAAAGTGCTGCAGAATATCCTCCGTAAGGTCAAAGTCTCTCAGTGCTTGGTTGCTATGACGACTGCCGGACTTGGAGAATACATTTGATTGGCCGCTCACAATACTTGCGTTGGGGGAGGAGTCAAATTCATCAGCGAATCCTGACGTGAGATTAGCCAAATAAGAGGGAGATTCAAACTCAGAGGCAAAGGAAGGATTGGGGAAAGCAGCCGAGTGTGGGTGTGATGTGTGAGGGTGTGAGGCTGTGTGGGGTGCGGGGGCGGTGACATCATTGAGTGCAGAGGTGCTTTTGTGATGGGGTGACTTTTGCAGACTAGAGCTCGTATTGGCTGATTTGTTGGGAGTGTCGAATATCATATTGGCCAGAAATGTGTCATCGATACTAGCTCCTCCTGGAGTACCACTGCGTCTCCGTATGGAGGGGGCGGAGCCTGGGATTGTTAGGGTAGCTGCGGGGAGACAGAGTATTCTAATTAAGAGAACATAATACAGGAACTTACAGGAAGTGGGAGACTCCACATGAAACTTTGATGATCCAGTAGAAGAGCGTTTCATGTCATGCAACCTCTGTTCCAGACGCTGGAACTACAGAGGAGGGGAGTACACTATCACACAGCCTCTCAAACACATACAGGACAATAATGGCTGCACAATAATGGAGTAGCCACTTACTCTGGTTTCCATTTCTTTAATCTCTTTTTTTCTGTCCTTTTTCAGCTTCCGTGAGTTCGCCTGTGTGAGCAGTGTCTGTGTGTGTGGGGGGTCAGTGTTACTATGGTTACATACTGGGTGGGGGTCTTACTCTGGAAGCCTCAATAATCGATGATTGAATCTCAAGTTGTTTCTCAAGTTGTTCAACTTCGTTCTCATCCTATATAATTAAAGGAACCAGTTTTCAATATTACACACACCCAGTACGTTAGAGTACTTACGGTCATATTATTGTCCCCCAACACAAACTTTGAGAACTTGAAACTAACTCCAAACTTCTTGCGCATCTTTTCAATCTCCTCTGCTGTGAGGCCTTCAGGGGGAATCCCCGTGATTTGCTGAGTGGGCAGGCACATGACACACACCCACACACTACACGCCCACACATACCATTTCCTTGATGAGTATTTCCTTGTAACGAGCTGCTTTACTCTCAAACTCTCCCACCAGTGTTTGTCTCTTTGCTAGCAATGCAGTGTACATGCCTTGCTGAGCAGCTTTAGCAGCAGCTACTGCCTCTGCTGACGCTGCAGGGGTGGGGTTATATAGTGACATCACCACAGGAAGTTATATAGTGACATCACCACAGTGGGAGGGGTTATATAGTGACATCACCACAGGGGGTGGAGTTATTATAGTGACCTTGTGCCTGGTTGGACTTTGCTGACTCGACACTAAGGCTCGAGTGGCTACTACTTGGTGAGATATTGGAGCGATGAAGTTTGTTCAAGTGGCGAATAATATCAGTCAGGTTTGTCATCATAGCGCTCTGTAAGGGGGAAGTGTGTGAGGTGTGAGTGAGTGGGCGGAGGACTCACTCGATTGGTTCTCTGAGAGCGGTAGAACATGTGCTGATCACGTGCCATCTTCCATATTGCCATGACAACCTTAGAGTTGAGAGCATACCAAGCGTATATAGAGACTGGACCTAGTCCCATCTTCTTGCCAGGTCTATAGTGGGGGGTACATGTGTGGGTGGGGGTCAAAGGTCACTGTACCTTGCACTCTGATAGACCTCCATTGAGAACTTCCTGTCCCTGTAATAAATGTTCTGCAATTGCAGCCACTGGAACCTCTGTGTGTGTGGGCGTGGCCAACATGTAGTTTATATGTATACTCACCAAATCAGCTTCGTTCCTATCGTCATGGTGACACTGACAGATACCGTCTGGTCCTACCCCCAGCCAGAGTGGATTATCCTTCTTGTCCTAATAGGGGATATAATAACACCCCACACACTGTACCCTGACCCCACACCCACACACACTGTACCCTGACCCCCACACACACTGGCAGCTAGTACCTTGACATCAAAGAAGTGCACAGAGTACATCGGTAGAGAGAGTATGATCTCGAGGTACTTGAGAATGGCTTCTCCACGCGATAGTGTTCTCATCATAGAGTAATAATGAATCACTTCCCCTTCACTGTAAGAGGGGGTGGGGTATTAGGGTGCTACCATGGCAACAACGTACCAATACTGTACACTCTGACCCTTGAAGGTGAAGGCTGGCAGTACAGGGAAATGGTTCAACTGAGCTCTAGCCTCTTGTTCACTAGAGGAGGTGTGTGTGTGTATAGTCAGTACAGGGAAATGGTTCAACTGAGCTCTAGCCTCTTGTTCACTAGAGGAGGTGTGTGTGTGTATAGTCAGTATAGGGAAATGGTTCAACTGAGCTCTAGCCTCTTGTTCACTAGAGGGTGTGTGTGTGTATAGTCAGTACAGGGAAATGGTTCAACTGAGCTCTAGCCTCTTGTTCACTAGAGGGTGTGTGTGTGTATAGTCAGTATAGGGAAATGGTTCAACTGAGCTCGAGCCTCTTGTTCACTAGAGGGTGTGTGTGTGTATAGTCAGTACAGGGAAATGGTTCAACTGAGCTCTAGCCTCTTGTTCACTAGAGGAGGTGTGTGTGTGTATAGTCAGTACAGGGAAATGGTTCAACTGAGCTCTAGCCTCTTGTTCACTAGAGGGTGTGTGTGTATAGTTAGTACAGGGAAATGGTTCAACTGAGCTCTAGCCTCTTGTTCACTAGAGGGTGTGTGTGTGTATAGTCAGTACAGGGAAATGGTTCAACTGAGCTCTAGCCTCTTGTTCACTAGAGGAGGTGTGTGTGTGTATAGTCAGTACAGGGAAATGGTTCAACTGAGCTCTAGCCTCTTGTTCACTAGAGGAGGTGTGTGTGTGTATAGTCAGTACAGGGAAATGGTTCAACTGAGCTCTAGCCTCTTGTTCACTAGAGGGTGTGTGTGTATAGTCAGTATAGGGAAATGGTTCAACTGATGGGCTCTAGCCTCTTGTTCACTAGAGGAGGTGTGTGTGTGTATAGTCAGTACAGGGAAATGGTTCAACTGATGGGCTCTAGCCTCTTGTTCACTAGAGGAGGTGTGTGTGTGTATAGTCAGTACAGGGAAATGGTTCAACTGAGCTCTAGCCTCTTGTTCACTAGAGGAGGTGTGTGTGTGTGTATAGTCAGTACAGGGAAATGGTTCAACTGAGCTCTAGCCTCTTGTTCACTAGAGGAGGTGTGTGTGTGTATAGTCAGTACAGGGAAATGGTTCAACTGAGCTCTAGCCTCTTGTTCACTAGAGGAGGTGTGTGTGTGTATAGTCAGTACAGGGAAATGGTTGAACTGGGCTCTAGCCTCTTGTTCACTAGAGGAGGTGTGTGTGTGTATAGTGACTGCACTCATGTGACCTTACCTCCTGTAGTCACCATACTGTGCTTGCATAGCACAAGCAGCCAGCTCAAACAGTGTAGCCTCATCAGTCAGTATGTCACCCTGTATGTTGGGGTGTGTGTGTGTGTGTGTGTGTGTGTGTGTGTGTGTGTGTGTGTGTGTGTGTGTGTGTGTGTGGGGTGTGGTGTGTGTGTGTGTGTGTGTGGGGTGTGTGTGGGGGGGGTGTGCTTCCTGCTAGTACACATATAAAGGATGCATGCATTGTGTGTGTTTGGCAGTGACTACATGGCAACACCACGCCACGTACATTACAGAGACTACACTAGACTAACCAGTACCTTGACAACAGCCATTCTTGACTGCAGATATAGTAACTCCACTGTCATGTGATCTCCCAGAGCACGAGTATCATCAACAAAGTATCTGTGCACATAATTATCACAACGATTAGTGCATTAATAGAATAACTCACTTGAAAGCAAAGAACACTTTAACAGGAGAGGATCCCTTGAGTATGTCTTGTGAGGGATCAAGAACAGGTTTGTCCAGTTCTATCCAGTTCTTGTACCTATACACGCACAGCATGAGTGGGTGTGGCTAGTGGGTGTGGTCTTACCCTTCCCCTTCCGTATAGAGTCCAAAATATTCCTTCTCTTTGACCTTCATATGAGAGGCAGCCATGTCCAGCAACTCACTACCCAGCAGGTTAGGCTATAGGGAGAGTGGTCAGTACACACACACACTGTGTAGATACTCACTACCCAGCAGGTTAGGCTATAGGGAGAGTGGTCAGTACACACACACACACTGTGTAGATACTCACTACCCAGCAGGTTAGGCTATAGGGAGAGTGGTCAGTACACACACTGTGTAGATACTCACTACCCAGCAGGTTAGGCTATAGGGAGAGTGGTCAGTACACACACACTGTGTAGATACTCACTACCTTAGGCTATAGGGAGAGTGGTCAGTACACACACACACACTGTGTAGATACTCACTACCCAGCAGGTTAGGGTATAGGGAGAGTGGTCAGTACACACACACACACACTGTGTAGATACTCACTACCCAGCCGGTTAGGCTATAGGGAGAGTGGTCAGTACACACACACACACTGTGTAGATACTCACTACCCAGCAGGTTAGGCTATAGGGAGAGTGGTCAGTACACACACACACTGTGTAGATACTCACTACCCAGCAGGTTAGGCTATAGGGAGAGTGGTCAGTACACACACACACTGTGTAGATACTCAGCAGGTTAGGCTATAGGGAGAGTGGTCAGTACACACACACTGTAGATACTCACTACCCAGCAGGTTAGGCTATAGGGAGAGTGGTCAGTACACACACACACTGTGTAGATAATGGAATAGAGTTGTTGAACATGGACAGACATAGTGCAGAGATGTACTTATGGCAACACCCTAGACATCATTGGTACATGGTGGTGACAGCATTCCATTATCTTAATGGGCCAATGCTAGCTATGCCTACACCGTCACTACTATATACACACTGGCTAATGCCAACAAGAGAGAGCTAGAGAAGCCATTACTCTAGAGGCTGTAGGAAGGAAGACCTCTACTAGGCAGCAGTGTCTACTAGGCAGCAAGTGATTATAGCAACTGACAACATCAACTGTTTGGGTGAAAGTAATATATTCACTAGTAGCTATATCCACACGTATGGTGTCTCCATAAGGCAAGACAACACAAGATGCTTGCCAGGTCTAAACACTGCAAGTGAATGGGTGGCAGATAACAATAGTCTTATTAGGATCCCTTCATTAGACAGCCTCACCACACAAGGCAGTGCACTTACAAGCTTGGCTAGTACTGTATCCACGATGCTCTTAGTGCATTCATAATAAGTACTATACTATAGTGTACCTTGACGGGTACTGTGAAGTTAGTGTCATCCAGTAGGGACACAGTGAACTCTCGTGATGTCTCAGGCATGATGGCTCTACAGTAATCATGACAAGAGTGAGTGAGTGTGTGAGTGAGTGTGTGTGTGTGTGTGTGTGGTGGTTCATTATACCTCTCCTACACTCCTAGTAGCTGTATCTGTACGCTTCTTGCTCCAGTCAGTCTCGAGTGCTGGTTAGTATTGTGTAGCGGTGAGAGTAGACACACTTGTGACTATAATAGAGACCTCACTGCACTACAACTATTGTGTTTGCTTAGCTAGTCCCATCTAATTAAACAAACATTGTGTTTCAATATTCATAACCACACCCATCTTTTGTGCTGAATCAGCAAAATAATGCCTTTGGTAAAGGGTCATCAACAAGGAAATCACAGCACAAGCTAGTGAGCTGGTTGATAGTGACTAAAAGCGTTCACCTATTAACTCGCCATGAAGAGTGCTACATGGTGTCTGATAGTTCTATTCGCTTCCATTAGTGTTGGACTATGTGAGGATGGACAATTGAGAGTCGCTGCATTCAATGTACAGATATTTGGAGTCTCCAAGTTCAGTCAACCTGAGGTGGTCTCTATCCTGAGCAGAGTGAGTGATTAGAGCCCCTCAATGCCCACACACACGCACACTACCCTACTGCAGATAGTGCGTCGCTATGATGTGGTCTTGATACAGGAGATTAGAGACGTATCAGAAACTGTGATCACATCATTTCTGGACATCGTTAACAAGTTAGCCACGCCCCCTTTCCCATGACCCCCCCCCCAATACCTCCCACACACTGTGCAGTGATTCGTTGGTTGATGGTGTACAGTATTCTCTCAGTGTGAGTGTGCGACTAGGCAGGACCAGCAGTAAGGAGCAGTACGCCTTCATGTACAGGTACAGTGGTGTGTGTGTGTACAATTTAGGGTGTGTGTGTGTGTGTGTGTGTGTGTGTGTGTGTGTGTGTGTGTGTGTGTGTAGAGTGTGCGTGTGTGTGTGTGTGTGTGTGTGTGTGTGGTGTAGAGTGTGTGCTCTTGTAGGATGGACAAGGTGACTATAGTGTCCGCCCACCAATATATGGACACCACTGATCTGTTTGAGAGACCACCTTACTCTATCCTGCTCAACGCACCAGGTACCTTGTGTGTGTGTGTGGGGGGTCCTGCTAATACCCCTGTGTGTGTGGGGGGGGTCCTACTAATACCCCCCCCCCTCCTCAGGACTGCCCCAGTTCTTCCTCACGGGCGTACACATTCAACCATCGTCAGCCTTCAATGAGATCAACTCACTCCTGCCAGTGTATGAGGTGGTCTCCAATATCTTCAATACTTCTCGTGGGATTATACTAGGGGACATGAATGCTGACTGCTCCTGGTTGAGTCAGACTAGCTACTCAATGTTGGACCTTGTTAATGATGGCCGCTTCCATTGGCTCATTGACTCTCAGACAGACACAACCACTAACAGCAATGATTGCTCCTATGATAGGTACGCCCCCTCACTCTACACACACCACCCTCACATACGCCCCCTCACCCCACACTTATGACACTCTATAGGATAGTGGTGTCTGGAGGTGTACTGGACTATGTGGTGAATGGTAGTGCTGGGGTGTTCAGATATGATGACCAGTACAACCTCACCATGGAGCTAGCCTTGGATGTCAGTGATCACTACCCAGTACACTTCACTCTGCAAGGTAACCAGTGCATCATTGAGTGCACTGTGTGTATCCACTATACAGGTGAGGGCTCTACTGGTGGTGGGAGACAGGTGATGGTGGCTGCACTGGTCCCTCTACTAGCAGCTCTGTGTGCACTAGCTCTTATTATAGTATAATCTCGGGACAACGTGTGTGTACTGTGTGTTTTGACTACAGGCTTTTTTAATACATTTTTTTTTATTGTACAATCCTTAATTGTGTTGTAATTTTAATTGTGTGAAGTAATTTGTTGATGCGAAGGCCGGGGTCTATAAATAGATTAAAAACAATATTATTTATCATCGATAAAAGATTTCATGATAATAATAGCACAGAATGACAAATGGTAAACGCAAGTGCATGTTATAAAATTATTTAAAGTTTCTTCTACTGACACAGTCACACAAACTAAGGACTTGCTACACTAAGTGTAGAGTAATGTGTTCCAGCTAAGAGGTGTGGGTGGCAGATCTCATGTTCCTCTTGATCTGATCAAAGCTTGCAGCTTGAATAGTGAGCCCCTCTTCCTTCAAACCATCCGTCACCACTTCTGAGAACTTGTTGGCAAACTTGAACAGTTCGTACAGAGCACTGTCCGTGATAAAGTAGAGTTGTCCTTTCTGTAGTGTGTGTGTGTGTGTGTGTAGTGTGTGTGTTGTGGGAGGGTGGTGGTGTGTGTGTGTTGTGTGAGGGTGGTGGTGTGTGTGTTGTGTGAGGGTGGTGGTGTGTGTGTTGTGGGAGGGTGGCGGTGTGTGTGTGGTGACATGCAATGAATGAGCTGATGATATTCATGAGTGGAGGCTGGGCCCAGCTAGGGTGGTGGGTGGCTATAGGCACAACCACTGACCCAGCCTCAATGATACAGTGGACACACCCCCACACTCAGGACTAGTGGGGGTGTGTCCAACAGCTACTGAGACCTTTGTTTACCATTGAGGTTGGGCCAGCAGTTTTCTCGCTAGTTGTATCTGGTGCATATTGAGCCACAGAGTCTGCACACACCTGAGCAGTCTCCCTCAGGTATTGGCACATGTCACTCCCAGACACCTTGGGCAGTGACTGGATGGTCCCATAATACCTGCATGGGATGAGGGTATCAGGGTGTGAGAGGTGTGGGGAGGGTGTGGGAGGTGTGGGGAGGGTGTGAGAGGTGGGAGGTGTGGGGAGGGTGTGAGAGGTGGGAGGTGTGAGAGGTGGGTGGATGGTGTGTAGGGGTGAGGGTATGTACATGACTCACTGTAGCACTCCAGTCTTGTACTTCTTGACATCATTGACATACAAGAGTCTTGCTGCTGGAGTGTCTTTGGTGTACTTAAAGTCAGTGGTAGAGCAAGCATCAATGTAGGCCTGAGCAATCACAGTGAGGCAGGAGTCAACAGTGGCTGACTTGTTGACATCAAATAGGAAGTCTGGGTTCTTGATGACATTCACCCAGAAGCGCAGTGGAACACTAGGGACAATAATGATAATAGTAATTGTTAGCCACACACACACGCACGCCCACCTGTTGGTCTTCCATGTGTGGAGGATCTCTGGGTCTTGAATACCAAGCTCTGCAGCTTGTTGATCCAGGAAATCAAACAAAGACTTGATAGCCTTGGGGAGTGGGCGACCGTGAGGGACAGCAAATACACTCTCAAACAACTCATCCACATACGTCTGCAGGATTCTCTGTAGGGGGGATAATGATTACCTCCTGCATAGCTCAGTAGACCCCCCCACAGTACTTACCTTGGTGGAGAGTAGTCTTGTAAGGAACACCTCTGACACAATCTTCTGCCCTCGTTGTCCATCAGTTGGGTCCTCTGGTTCTGGCTTGACCAGATGGTAGGTGTGAGGGAGGTCAGAGGGCATGTACACAGACCCTCGGTTGTTGGCACTGATGTTGGCAATGATCGTACCCAGCATGTCAAAACCTAATGACAAATAAAAATGATAAAAAATAATAAAAAGAGTAAATACACTTCGTACTCATGCCGCTGACTGGTCGCTCGGGGCGACGGCTGATCCTGAACTTTGGAACTGGGTTCTTGGGATTATCAGCATGAGCTTGAGACTGTATGAGGGGGCGTGGCATGTGAGGGGGCGTGACACACACACACACAGCGATGATCCTTACCATCTCATCCAGCTTGTAGTGTCCCAGTGTGTTGACCTTGATCCACTCTCCATCCTTCGTGTTAGTGGCATCTTGGTCTCTCAGTGGAATACCAGCAGCACCGGTAGATATCAACTCTGTATGGACATCACATGACCTCATTATATAGGCACACCCACACCCACACAGGCACACCCACACCACCCCACCCACACATACAGTGTGGAGTTGAAAATGGTTGAGAGTGATTTCTCACGTTAGCATGTTTAGTGTTCATTATGAGCAGTGGTAGCTATGAAAACAGAAACTGGAACAGATACAGAATGCCATTAGTTATCAAAGCCTCCACCATCTGGTGTATATATAGACAGCTCACGCACACACACACACAACCAGCAGCTCATGCACACACTCACATACCACCCACTCACCCAGGTCAATCTCTGTGAGCTGTGGCCTCTTGGAGACTGGGGTATTCTTATAGAGCACATCCAGTACCTTCTCCTTGGATTGAGTGATGGAGTCACAGTCCAACAACCTCACTGGAA
>NC_087388.1:6732671-6759720 GCF_963675165.1 Halichondria panicea
CTGTACACAGGGGGAGAGTAAGTACATGCAGTGACAGTGGCTCACCAGACGAGACCCCATTGCTCCATACACCTCTAAAAATGGTTGCTGTACCACGTCCATGTTGAGTCCAGTAAAGGTCAGTGTAATGCCTCCACTGGGTACAGTGTTGCTAGGAAACACAGCAGTTACATTAGGGTTGTTACGGTAACTGAACACCACTCCAAAGGAGAGTGTAGCATTATCAATAGTCACCACGACCTCTGTATCAGAGGGGACGCTGCCTGCTGCTGTAGTGCATCGAATCTCCTGAGCCATGACATCTCTGCAGGGAAAGGTTTGAGCATTGTCTATATATTCAATACTTCCACTTACCTTATGGTGTTGTTGATGTTGATGTTGCATGGATAGCGTGATCCTCCATCGACCACTAGAGTGACCGCAGTGTTCTCATGGTTACCCGCTCTTAGCTCATTACCCCGGACAGTCAGTGTAGTACCCCCCGCCAAGGGTCCAAAGGTCGGTGTTACACTACTGATACCAGGATTCACAGCCGTGAAGGGTGGAGCATTGACCGTTTGAGTGCCATACAAAATCATAGTGAAGGCACTAGGGCCTGGCCCTAGCTCAAATCTGATGGTGACACAGACAAACTGCCTCCCTGGCATATAGTCAGTGTCAATGGGAGTACAACCTCCATTCTGTAATGTAAGAGTAGAGTTCTGAATATCGGCAAAGGTCACTCCAAGGTTGGTCCCCTTCACTGTGATTGCAGTGCCACCTTGAACTGGGCCTGTGTGCATAGTCACGATATACAGTGTGTGTGCTGGTGATATTCACTGGCTTACCAGATACTGGATCAATAGAGTTGATGGAAGGAGCAGGACAATTCCTCCCCTCAGTAACGAAGTCATTCATGGTGCATTCTTGCAACACCTCACAGCTTCCCTCTGTCTTACACCATCCACACGTGAACTCTGACCCTATACTGGACGCAAGGCAGTCCGCACATTCACTGCCCAACCCACGACAATCAAACAGCGTCACTGTGTGTGTGTGTGTGTGGGCGTGGGCGGGTGGCATATGGTGACAGAGGCTGTGTCATTGCTAGTCCAGATGGTTAGTTATTGTGATTGTGTACCGTTGGTCTGTGTCATGATATTGCTGAGTGGGCGTGTAACACCGTTCCCGAACCATATCACCATGGCAACCACAGAGGAGCTGCCAGTACCCTCAGGTAGATTGAGCTGTGTGTACAATCAATCAATGGGTATCATGTGATAATTAGAGTCATGTGATGTCATTGTATGCATTCTCTTGTGATAAGGTGAATATGTGACACTAATTAGTCATCACTTTAAAGGAAGGCACTGATTGTGAAAGTGTCCAGTTGCCCCCACAACATATTAGTGTATCTGTTCCAGGGTCAAC
Organism: Halichondria panicea; assembly: GCF_963675165.1. Classification (NCBI taxonomy): domain Eukaryota; kingdom Metazoa; phylum Porifera; class Demospongiae; order Suberitida; family Halichondriidae; genus Halichondria; species Halichondria panicea. The sequence goes on from NC_087388.1 coordinate 6,734,082, forward strand.
ACTCTACAACATATTAGTGTATCTGTTCCAGGGTCAACACTCTACAACATATTAGTGTATCTATGTAGAGTGTTCCAGTGTCAACACTCTACAACATATTAGTGTATCATGTAGAGTGTTCCAGGGTCAACACTCTACAACATATTAGTGTATCATGTAGAGTGTTCCAGTGTCAACCCTCTACAACATATTAGTGTATCTATGTAGAGTGTTCCAGGGTCAACACTCTACAACATATTAGTGTATCTGTTCCAGGGTCAACACTCTACAACATATTAGTGTATCATGTAGAGCGTTCCAGTGTCAACCCTCTACAACATATTAGTGTATCTATGTAGAGTGTCAACACTCACTTTCTCACTGCCCACATTGCACACTATGGAGTTCTCGTTCTCATATTGAGCTGTTAGAGACACTCCACCCACTGAACATGAATAGTTGAAGCCATCAGTCTAATAGAGAGAAGCCATGGAAAGATGAGGATACAAAGGTCACGTGGACTTACTGGGGGTATGAGGTTCCTGGTGGTCAGTCTAAGATCCTGGACCACCCTCACTGGTATAGTGTACACCCCCCCCGTGGGGGGTGTATCCAATAGGGGGCATAGGTCTATGAAGTTTGTAGACATAGACACCTGTAGAGGGATGTGTAGATAGAGCCAGGGGTCATAAAGGTGAATGAGCTATCACCTGTAGGAAGTTGGACACATTCCTGCAAGGAGCTGATGTTCCACTGCACTGCTTGATGAGGTTACACCATCCACAGGGACTGTTGGGCCCCAGGCAATCCTTACAACTGTGCAATCATGCAATCAGTACATCATCAGCAAGTCATGAATATGGTTAAACACACACGTACACAACCTAACCCTAACCCCCCCCCCCCCACACACACAGGGGCACACAAGCACACATACACCCAGGCACACAGGGTGAGGCACATACCTCTCTCCTGCTGAACACCTATAGATGATGAGTGCTTGGTTGGTGATGTCAAATGGTACATTGAACAGAGAGCTCTGAAAGCCCAGGTTGATGGTTGCAGTCACTCCAGCATAGTCAGGTACCATCTCTGCAATACTGCAGTTATACACTGTTCCCTGGGTGACCTCAACAGCTGGTACTATGATGGGAGGGAAACGTCCTTCACTGTCTGCCACGTGACAAGAGAAGGTCTCTCCAGGCAGGAGGGCAGGTAGGCCAGGGGAGGTGAGGTTCACTGTGAGCTGTGGGGGGTAGTGGTGGTGGTGGGTGTGGCTATTATGACACAACTACACAATCCTCACCACACTAGCAGGAATCTCAGGATCAAGCACTAGTTGCATTGGGTCCACAGTAGCAGTAACACAGATGGTATTATCTTGTATCCATCTACTGGAGAGACTGGAGTTTTGACACTGGGTCTGACGAGAGCACTTGTTCTCCACCACACACCACCCACACAGCGGGTTGGGGTCATTGGTACAACTGGTACAGTCCATACGCTGGGAACACTCCTCAATGGGGACTCTGAACACCTAGAGAGAGATATAGAGAGAGGGAAATGGGTGAGGGGGGTAGTGGGGGACAAGCTGGCACTAACTCACAGAGTTGTTAGTGGCTGCCGTGATGTAGTTCAATCCTTCCTGCCATGACAATTGATGTACCGTAGAGGTCACTGGTTGATTGTAGAATATTATGGTAGAAACACCAGCACCACTGATATCATGCTGTGAGGACAAGTATAGTACACACTAGTTGACCCTAAGCCCAAAAGAGGTCCGACATGAGTAACTCGATTAGTCGCTTGCAACAATGACTTTACTGTTGAATTTTGCATGTGACCAAGCCTAATCGAGGCACTCGTGTCGTACCTCTTCTGCCCTATGCCCATGCACTTACTCCTCTTATGAATAGGTCATTGGTGGCCACAAACACAAAAGAGAACTGCTCCATCTTCACAGCTACTGAAGCAGTGGGAAGAGGACTGCCTGCAAAATTAACACGCACTGGTGCTTGGTTGTTACGACCACCATCGGGGGCAAGAACACCGACTGGAGTGGCTGTGTCACATCTGTCCCCTGTTACCTGGAGAACAGAGAAGTCAATAGAACAATGAGTATATCACACAACCAACCTGAGGAAGCAGGCTATCGCAGTTCTCTGAGGAACCTGTTCTCCATGCTAAACCAATCTCTTCACTAGCAGTTCGTGATACAATACAAGACTTGTACTTAGCATCCAAATCAACATTGACAGCAGTGAGGTCGACCACACAAACAAAGCTTCTATCAGTGAACCCAGGTGTACAAATAGTGATCACAACAGTGGGTCCAGATATCCTACTAAAGTCCTCCACTAGTGACACTCCACACACACGAGTACGTTCACTGATTGTTCGACCTCCACAATCGAAACCAAACTCGTACAAAGCAGTCACTCCACACGTGCTGGCACCTTCACAATCAGGCATGTTGCAGACACGTAGCAGTCGAATAGCTCGCGTTTGATCAATCCTAGGTCGGTAGTCAGAGACAACATAGTAGGTAAAGTTACCACTCACAAATCCACCATAGAATTGTCGTGAAAAGTCACTAACCCCAAAAGCCAGTGGTGATGGATTATTAGAGGATCTATTGAATCCTTCTCCAAACTGTTGCAGTGTCATCCTATGCCCCATTGCTACGGTTCCCGCACCAGTGGATGCTCCAGTGTAGAAAGTGGCTCCTGATGTAATGATAGCTGCTCCAAAGTCAGGATCAGCAGAAGCTATAGCATTAGTGACAGTCCTGATAGGACCAGCACTGAGATTGCTGCCATTGTAGACAGAGCAAGAAAGATCCACTAAACACACCACCACCGTCCCAGTAGAGCTCAGAGCCAGTCCTCTAGTGATGACAGTAGCTCCTAAATCAACTGTCTCATCTGGTGTTAGCTGTGCACTCAGTCTATACAGGTTATTGCCTGCAGCCAGGTATGCTCGCCCAGTGGAGTCCACTTGCAGTCCCGGGCCGTTGGGAGAGGCAGCAAAGTCGGAAAACGATTGACAATACAAGGTTTTCACTGATAGTAGTACTACCACCAGCTGTAGTAGAACTCTTCTTGACCCCATAGCTACTCGACGTACTCGTACTCGGCTAGCTAGCTAATAGTCTCCCTCTAGGAAAAGTCTGCTCGCGAGACTAGCTAGCTAACTGCTTGCAAAGAAGGGCGTGAACGTTCTATTCACATTCCAGTCATTATAGTACATGAATTTTGTTAGCCTCGATTCCAGGCCGCTCTCAGTTGAGAAAGACGGCCTGGTACATGGTATACACTGTCTGCGCATGCAGTCAGTTGCCCAAGATTCTTGGGGATCGAGATATCTTAGTAAATAATAGTCAGTATATTGTATATTTTACAATGATGTCATTGCACAAATCACAGCAGTTTTAATAAAATAACACAGCTACTTACAACATTTACGACCTAGACTAGTGACTAGTTTTGTTGTGATGGCTTCTACTTCTGTTCTGCTCTTGCTCAAGGTCTCTCCAGTGTTGAAAAGTCAGATTTTGTCTTCTTTTGTACTGTGGTAGAGTGGTAGGCGTTTTTCTGTCAGTACCGACCGGCTCTGGCAAATCTACTTGCTTCCAGACACTTGTTTGATGCCATCTCAGTAAGATCAGTGCTCCTCGTATGAGCCTAGAGTTGTGATGGCGATTTCTCTCTAATCAACCACGTGGGTGACCATAGTACAAAAGGTTAATTGATAAATTACAAAGAGTTTTACTAACAAATTTACTATTGAATCCACCCACGCGCAAACAGTGGTTACCAGGCCCTCTAGTGAGAGGGGCTAGGATCGAGGCTAGAATTTTGTATACGCCCAGAGGAGGTCCGTGCGTGCGAATCACTACAAGTTCAGTGCTGCATTGATGTCATTGTGGTCACGTGATTAACAAAAAGAAGAATGCGTACCTGTACCTCTGTGTCAGAGGACAGGGGCGGATCCAGTGGGGGGCTTTGGGGGCTTGAGCACCCCCCTGGCCTTGATGACAAGCCTGAAGAATAGAATCTAGAGCTAGCTATCAACACACTGCATGTACTGGATAGCACGTAGCTACGGTTACATTATCATGGCCACACCCAGTTTATTACTGAGCATGAACAATAATTGTTTCCTGCATGACTCATCAATAATTATTATTGATGAGTCATGCAGAAAACACATTGTACGTGAGTTAAAATATTTTTAGCTCCCCCCTGGCCCTATCAAGAATCCTAGATCCGCCCCTGGAGGAGGTTGGAATACTGTGTGTGTAGTAGTACTAGTAGAGACAGTAATGAAAGTGTACATGAATTTTGTATTGGAGGCAGCAATGTAGAGCGGGAAATTTTTGAGGCACATATATTTTGTGGAATGGCCTCTACGCATTATTTTCGTAGCCGATTGAAGAACCACACCATGGAAGGCCTTAGACACTGGCACTATTGACCTAGCAACCCAAGAAGGCCGGGTGCTATCGGTCTGAAACATGTGTTTTCACCCAGGAACTTTATAAAATTATGTCACATGTTTTCTTTTTGTTTTTTTGTTTTCTTTTCTATTGTCTTTTCACTTGCAATAATTATTATTGTATATCGTATAAGCGGGTAATTTTCGTGGGCAGGCTGACCTCCACGAAATTTTATCGTAGGCGTGGCTTATCTGAACATAGGAATGCCGTGCAGGCCACAAGACTAAACGAAATTTTTACTCACGAAAACTACAGTGGATTGCAGTGCACTTGCACAGAAAATTCCAAACAGCAAAACCACAATCAGATAAATTATTATGAATATCATTATCAGTTTTTGGAGTTACTCTGAACTTTTCCAAGAGTACTTTGACTTTATTACAGGTAGAAAGCATAGAGCCAACTGAAATGACAACCACTTTTCAGCAAACACATCCATTGAACCTCTCTAGGCATGCCCCCTCCCCCCAAGAACGATTTAACATGCATGACATTTGTACACTGTACATGCAGTCAGTCAAGCATTCTTGAAATGTATTTCATGTATTTCTATGTTCAAGGCTTTTCAAGAATGCTATATCAAAGTAGCCATTCTGTAGGTATCTATGAGTGATACTAATAGGAGTGCCCTGAGATTATATCTATATAATCACATGGAGGTGTATGACTGAGCACCTTTTTGGGCTTTTGAATTCCCCGGGCCCAGCTTGTACATTCAATTTGCTCATACCTGTACACCTTTAGGAATAAGCAGTGGTTCAATGAGATTCTGCTATTGTAATAAAAGTACAAGCTGAGCTTAGAATTATTATTGGTAATGAAATTCATATCTGGTGGTTTTGCTGTTTGGCAATTTTCTGTTGCAAGTGCACTGCAATCCACTGTACCGTTTCTCGAGTCAAACGAATTTTTTACCCCACAAAACTTACCCACTATATGGACTGCTTACCGGAAGCCACGCCTTTAAATATTTGTAACATTTTTTTTTGTTTTTTTTTTAAAGCGTAGATAGAACAGTTTTTAAGTGAAAGCACAAACAATTAAACAGTAAACCTGTATACGAGTAAAACAAGTAGTAAAAATAATGATTGTAACGCTACTGTAACATTGTTGTATAATTAGAACTGAGTTGGGTTAATACCTGACTCAGCTCTCACTAGTGCAAGAGAATTAGGCGATTTCAAAGCGTGTCCGCATCTTGACTGTGTGCCTCTGATGCATCTGATAGCTGATCTAAAGAGAAGCAAAGTCTGCAACAAATCCATGCAGACTTTGCTTCTCTTTATTAAGATCAGCTATCAGATGCATCAGAGGCACGCGGTCAAGATGCGGAAACGCTCTGAAATCGCCTGAGTCTCTTGCACTAGTGAGAGCTGAGTCAGGTATTAACCCAACTCAGTTCTAATGCAACGTTTATATGGCAATATACTCCACTTGGGGTATGTATCATAACAACCGTACTATACTACACACACTAGTCATAGAGTTTCTTATTGTATGTCATGTCCTACAGGGTTCTCCATTAGCTGCACTCTCTCATCGCTGATGTTAGTGTAGGCACAGTATGGACCAGTAGCTTCAGTACAGGCAGACCCACCACTCACTGCCTTGTCAGCACTTAGCTCCTATTACACAGTAACAACCACACACAAACTAGTAGTAGCTTACCTTGGAGGATATGAAGACAGTGTGGCCAGCTAGAGAGGTTAGGTCATGTGACACTACACTGACCAATCGCTGCTCCTTGTTGAGTGTGTAGAAGCTCAGAGGATGACTCACATCCACCTTCATTAGTGTTGTGGCCTACAGGGACACACAGTGTACACACACACACACACACACACACACACACACACACACACACACACACACGCACGCACACACACACACACACACGCACACACACACACACACACTGCCCACTCCACACACACACACACACACACACACTGCTAGCGTACCTCAGCTTGTAGCTGGGTATAGGTGAGTGTGTTTTGTCCTAGTGGATTCTCCAGTAGCAGAGTGGCTCTGAAATCACCTCCGACCAATCGAGAGCCAGGAACCATCGCCAGGTTTATATAGGGACAACAGGGGCCTTTGTTAGAGGTCTTCTCTGCTGTGATCCACATGCAAATAGAGGCACCCTCCAATCCTTTGATCTACAGGCAATGTCAATAATACAATATCATTATCATGAAGGAATAGTCTACCTTCTGTTCTTCCTCCACTAGGACGTTGCCAAGACTACCAGTGGACTTTGACCTTACAGGACCTTTAGTGGTGGACTCTATGTCATCCAGATGCGTTGCTATGACGTCAGCGAGTATCTCCACAACCTCCTGAGTGCCACGCCCCTCCCACCACACCACCACACAGTCAGACACACGCAGACCACCCTAATACAGTGTCCTGTAGTATCATTATAATGTAGCTAATAACGAACCTTTTTCCTAAGTTTTTGTATTTTGTTGATGACTTCTCTAGCTATTCCCTCACTGATCATATGAGGAGATGGTGTGATGTCTAGTAACACTAATAGCTCTCCTTGAGCATGTGCACTATAGCGTGAGGTCAACGAGGGGTCAACACTGTACGTTATCTAGGAAGGGGGCAAAGGTCAACTATAGCACACCCAATACTAGCAGTGTACACACAAACCTTGATGTCCTGTGTTGTCAGTGTATGACCTTCCACAATGACCTCTCCTTTAGCTTGGAACTGATATAGTTGCTGACTAGACAATGCTTTGATTGCAGGGGCTACTCTCTTCAAGTCTCCCTTTAATCTCTTCCCCAGTCTCTCACTATCGGGGTCCCCTACACACACACACACACACACAAGAGTATGAACTTTGACCTTAGGTAAGAGGTGCATGTACCCTTGAGTTGTATGCCATACTGACTGTCCTCTGCTGCTAATACCATAGCACGAACATTCAGCTCCTCTAGTATATAGCTCTCTAGAGGTCGGAGGTCATCCAGAGCTGACGAGTCTCTGTGAATCACCACCACCTCCGGAAGAGGGAACTGTGTGGGCGTGTGTGAGGGTGTGTGAGGAGTGAGGGGGTGGAAGTTACCTTGACTGGTAGGACTTTGATATCTCTTATATATCGTCCCAACTCTACCACTGACTGCATTCCCGCCACCGCTCTCTCTATGTCCAGGTCAATAAGGTCAGGCCTGCAGAGGGCAAAGGTCACTCTAAATGCATTAATCTGAACACAAAATTACTCAAAGATTGCTACCGAATCAGCTGAATTACAATTCTTTATGTATAGTTAGCTACATGTAGACATATTACTGGTTACCGTGGTTTCTGCTGTAGTAGATAGTGTAGACTAGCGTTGTCCTCAGCGAGTGTCCATGGCATGAGTGGGCGGAGTGTTTGGTACATGTGCTCTGTGAGGAACGGTGTGAAGGGTGCCATCAGTCGGACCATGGAATAGAGTACACAGTAGAGACACTGTAGAGCTTGCATGGTCCCAGTCTATAGAGGGGGGCTTATACATGGTATCAGTGTGTGGGCGGGGAGAGTACCTTTATCCTCCTCCTGTTGAGACGCACATACCAGTTGGTGAGTTGACCTATGAACCTAACCAGCCGAGGGACGACTGTGTACAGTCTGTACTCTGTGAGGGGGCGTGTCATGACATGCCTTATATGGTCATACACATACTGGTCATCTCTTGTCGTACAAAGGTGAGCAATGACTGAATGGTGCTCAGTATCCAGCGATCCATCACATTGGTCGGACTGAACGCTTCATCACACACAAAGCTCACTCCTGTCGTCTCCTACACACACACACACACACACACACACACACACACACACACACACACACACACACACACACACACAATATACAGCAACAATACACACACACACACACACTATAGCACTAGCTAGTATAGAGGAGTACTTACGGACTTGAGGGTGGCAATATTTTGCATGAGGAAGCGATAAGCATTGAACCATGGCAGGAAGACATCTTTGACCACGTCCTTGACACCAGCTTCCTTGAACTTGAGTGTCTCTGCACGCACCACGGGAGAGTTGATGAGATACAGACGCAAAGCATCAGCTCCAAACTTCCTGACAATAGCCATTGGGTCCGGATAATTCTTGAGTCTCTTACTCATCTTCTGTCCATCACTGTGTAAGTGGGCAGTAAGTTGTGTACACAGCTACAGTGTGGTAGGGGGCTAATGGGTACAAGGCTACAGTGTGGTAGGGGACTACACAGCTACCTTGCTAACACTAGGCCATTGACTATGAGGTTCTTGTAGGGTGGTTTGTTGAAGAGAGCAGTAGAGACTACCAACAGAGTATAGAACCACCCCCTCGTTTGGTCAATGCCCTCTGCTATGAAGTCTGCCGGGAACGCCCCCTCAAATACCTTCTTGTTCTCAAAGGGATAGTGACTCTGTGCGTACGGCATGCTGTGTGTGTGTGGGCAGGTGGGCATTAATAAGAACACCAACACATGCATGTAGTGTACCTTCCACTCTCAAACCAACAATCAAACACTTCACTGACTCTACGCAATACACCGTTGCCATGGAGAGACGGGATAGTGATGTCATCAACACTACAAGCAGAGGTGGAGGGAATGTATAAAGTTGTAGAGTGCTTGTGTTTACTTTTCCCTGTGCAGATCAGTGACTGTCACTCCAGACAATTGTGCCAGCTCCTCTATAGACCCCACACACACCACCTGGACAACACCAGGGGGGGTATAACTAGCTTGGTAGGGGGTCTGTAGCTTACCTCTGAATAGTCTTCAGACACCCAGAGTGGCATTGGTGTACCCCAATACCTGTAGGTAGCCATAGTAATGAGAGTTGCCTAGCAACCAGTTACCTGTTCCTAGAGATGGCCCAATCACGAGCATCTTTCAACCAGTTGTGAAACCTCTTCTCCTTCACAAACTCTGGCACCCTGCACATGTAGTGAGTGGGTGGGTGTGTGAGGTGTGAGGTGTGTGGTCCTACCAATAGCATTGCTTGTTGTTGGCTAATAGCTTCTCCACTAGCACCTCCACACGCACAAACCACGATGGGACTGCCTTGTATATCAGTGGTGTCTCAGAGCGCCAACAGAACGGGTAGGAGTGAGAGTATGTGCTGTGATGAACCAGACGACCTTCGTCCTTTAACCTCTTGATTATGAGCTTGTCAGCATCCTGATAATGAACACTGTGTGTACACTGCCTCTTGTGTTATAGGGAGATGCTTACCTCTGTGTGTGTGTGTGTGTGTGTGTGCTCACCTTGACATACTGGCCCTTGAAGTCAGCCACGTCTTCAGTGAACCTTCCTGATGCATCCACTGGGCACACCACCCCCTCACCCTGTACACACATCATCACAACACACACACACGCCCACACACACACACACACACACCTTCTTGACTATGCCATGAGTCAGACATACTCTGAAATCATCCTCTCCAAAACCTGGTGCTTGATGAACTACTCCAGTACCACTCTCAGAGGTCACGTACGTGTCACTGGGATCAAACACTACAAACACAGTCTACACACACACTGCAGTCTCACCTCACTATCCTAAAGGCTCCTTGTCCTGGTTCAGTGGACTTTAACTCCTGGAAGTACAGGAAGAGTGGCTTGTATTTCCTACCACACAGTTGCTTTCCCTTCATCTTGTCTAGTGGAGTGTATTCTTCCACTGACTTGAACAGTGCACCAAGTCGCTCCTCCAATAGTATATACACACGCCCACTCACACCCTCTACACACAACACACATATCACACACACTCAGAGGTCATAGCGTATGCCACCTTTGACTTTGACATAGTTGAACTCTGGATGGACACAGAGGGCCAGATTGCTAGGCAACGTCCAAGGGGTGGTGGTCCACGCTATCACACTCACACTCGGCTCATCATCCAATGGAAAGCTCACAATAACTGGAGGAAAGTAAAGACAACTAGACGAGTGCCTCTCGTGACTACACGTACCTGCTGGGTCTTGCACTTCCTTGTAGTTCTGACCCGCCTCAAAGTTGGACAAGGGGGTGTGGCAGCCTGTCGAGAATGGCATCACCTAGGCAACCAAGAATACTTACAAGGTGACAAATGAAGTGTGAGTACCTTGAACCCACGATATACGAGACCTTTGTCATACATCTGCCGGAATACCCACCTACGCAGAGAGTGGTGTGTGTGTGGGTGGTGTGGGTGTGGTCTCACCATACACTCTCCATGAACCAAGGGTACAAGGTCTTGTAGTCGTGTCTAAAGTCTATCCAGCGTCCCATTCGTGTCACGATCTCCTCCCATTCACCAGAATAACGCATGACGATCTACACCATCATCATTCACACTATCAGCACAATAAAGTACTCACCTTGCGACACTCTGCATTGTAGGCAGCCACTCCCATTGCCTTGACATCATCAGGACCCTGTATAACTCACGGATATCACACACACACACCACACACCCACTCACACACCCACACCACACACTCACACACCACACACTCACACACCACACACACACCTTGATCCCAATGCTCTTGTCTATCTCATATTCGACAGGTAGGCCATGACAATCCCAACCAAACCTACGCTCCACATGGAAGCCACTCTGATGAGCATACCTGGTCACTACATCCTGCACACACACACTGTCTCTACACAAGCACAGGCAGTGAGCACAGTTCCTACCTTAATGGTGCCTGCTAGAATGTGACCATAGTGAGGTAGTCCAGTAGCAAAGGGTGGACCATCGTAGAAGGTGTATCGTGGCCTATCTTTAGACTGTCGGAGAGACGTGGCAAAAGCATCCAATTCTTTCCACAGCCGCAGAATCTTGTCCTCCTCAGCAGGGAAGTCAAAATAGTCGGGAACTGCAATCGCCATTCTTCTTGTCAATCACCACATGGCCAGATTGATTGACTTTGCCAGCCCCGCCCACTATTACCTTCCCCCACAATGAGAGTGAGTGGGCGAGGATAGAGAAGCTCATGCGCCCTTCCCTCCAGCCCCGCCCAGTCCAGTTAGTCGCTGCACAGAGCCACAGAGTGAGTGCGAGTGCATGCTGCAGGCTGCCTACGGTACCCATGTGGTACACAAATGAATATACTTAGTTGTCACGCATGTCACGGTAGAGCACATGTCATTTGCAGCCACGAGACAAAGACAGAGCAAGCGAGGTGTAGTACCCTGCCGGCAGTCTCCTTGTAAATCGTACCATAGATTGAAGACTTTATATATGATCGAGCTCGCTAAACACCTAACTCACTGTTTGGACATGGTGCGTGGAGTAGTTGGACATTATAATGACAGCCTTGTGTATTGTCTTTGTATTGTTCTCTCATGTCTTACTCACAGATAACTACTCAACGCTGCACAGCACAGGATTCAGCATTCAATCACTCATAATTTTATTGTCATTTCATCTTTTATGGGGGACGCCCCACTCTTAATTTTTATCACTGAATGGCTGCTGACGTACGTATATATAAGAGCACCAAGATACGACAGGAAAGGGTCAGTATAATAATTATGTAAGTGATGTAGTGTACTATCTTCTGGTATTCAGCCCCTTTAATGAGCACAGGATTATATAGATCTCCAAGCCATTAGTTACATCACTATAATTATGCAATCATGTATGAATATTCTGTTGCTTGTACATTTCGTAGCATTATCAGTAATTGACTGTAGAGTAGCATCTTGAGCTCCCCTTTCTTCATCACTCAATCTGCAGGCAGTGTATGTGATTTTCTGACGTTACTCTAAACAGAGGGAGTCGGCCACACAAGGTATAGTCTAATAATTATTATAGGATCTTCTCTGTTTTGGGTCAGATGCAATTGCACTAGCCAGTTAAAACATTTCTTCTACTCTTGGCTTAAGAAATTGTATTTTATTATTGTACCAGCATTAGGTAGTTAACTCCACTTATGCATTGACCTCTACTACTGTGTAGCGGGAAAGTTCGTTATTTGAGCCCTCGAGAAATGTTGTATAGTTGTTCACATTTCAATGCCAGGAAACCACAGCTTTGCATGGTGCGTGGGAGTGTCTTCCATTTATATTACATGAAGTGTAAAGTGTGTTGTAAGTTTGTACAGAGAGGACTCCCATGGTGGCAATAAATGTATAGCAATGATCTGATGATGGCTCCACTGCTCTGATGGACCAATGCAGGAGAAGTTATTCTGTATAATTATTACACTAAATTAATGTATGCCACTGTTTGGATCGGTTTCTGTTCTGCTCAGCTTCTTCCTCCAACTTGCTTACGCAGGCAAAGCTTATTCTTAATTATTTCATTCTTAGTTCATTCTATAGTCTAGTATTATTGTCGGTTTGGTTGTTTTATGTTTTTCACCTGGTCATACGGAATCACTTCATTAATTTTTATACAGTGCAGACCGCACCTCTATCCACACATTGTACCTGCACATCCTGTATATATGGGGCCACACCCCCACTCACTGTACTGATATGTGGTCACACCCCCATACATGGTAACCCTCTTGATCACACCCCAACCCTATGCTGTGTTTTTGTGTACAGTACACACATCATCCGTGTCTTTATCCCCACACCTAGTCGGAGGGAGCAGCAAGTTCTACTAAGAGCCAGCATCACCCACTAACCAACACTCTACAAGACCTACCTACTACCAGCTAGGACAGCACACCACCCGGGACAGACTCTACTATACCATGTAATACGCCTTTGTATTACGATCATGATACAATTTGCTGCCCTCCCTCGCCAATGGATTGAATAATTATGGACACTCGCAGGACAACTAAGAGACTGACACACAATAATAGACACCAAAGGTCCAGTTACTGTATCATTTACGAATATTCTGTTGCTTGTACATTTCGTAACATTATCAGTAATTGACTGTAGAGTAGCATCTTGAGCTCCCCTTTCTTCATCACTCAATCTGCAGGCAGTGTATGTGATTTTCTGACAGGAAAGGCTACTCTAAACAGAGGGAGTCGGCCACACAAGGTATAGTCTAATAATTATTGTACAGTACTAGATGATCTTCTCTGTTTTGGGTCAGATGCAATCACTAGCCAGTTTAAAACATTTCTTCTACTCTTGGCTTAAGAAATTGTATTTTATTATTGTACCAGTATTAGGTAGTTAACTCCACTTATGCATTGACCTCTGCGTGTAGCGGGAAAGTTCGTTATTTGAGCCCTCGAGAAATGTTGTATAGTTGTTCACATTTCAATGCCAGGAAACCATAGCTTTGCATGGTGCGTGGGAGTGTCTTCCATTTATATTACATGAAGTGTGAAGTGTGTTGTAAGTTTATACAGAGAGGACTCCCATGGTGGGAATGATCTGATGATGGCTCCACTGCTCTGATGGACCAATGCAGGAGAAGTTATTCTGTATAATTATTACACTAAATTAATGTATGCCACTGTTTGGATCGGTTTCTGTTCTGCTCAGCTTCTTCCTCCAACTTGCTTACGCAGGCTAAGCTTATTCTTAATTAGTTCATTCTTAGTTCATTCTATAGTCTAGTATATTGTCGGTTTGGTTGTTTGATGTTTTTCACCTGGTCATACGGAATCACTTCATTAATTTTTATACAGTGCAGACCACACCTCTATCCACACATTGTACCTGCACATCCTGTATATATGGGGCCACACCCCCACTCACTGTACTGATATGTGGTCACACCCCCATACATGGTAACCCTCTTGACCACACCTCCACCCATGCATTGTGTCGTACATGCTGTGTTTTTGTGTACTGTACAGTACACACATCATCCGTGTCTTTATCCCCACACCTAGTCGGAGGGAGCAGCAAGTTCTACTAAGAGCCAGCATCACCCACTAGCCAACACACTACAAGACTTACCTACTACCAGCTAGGACAGCACACCACCTGGGACAGACTCTACTATACCATGTAATACGCCTTTGTATTACGATCATGATACAATTTGCTGCCCTCCCTTGCCCATGGATTGAATAATTATGGACACTCGCAGGACAACTAAGAGACTGACACACAATAATAGACACCAAAGGGCCAGTTACTGTATCATGTACGAATATTCTGTTGCTTGTACATTTCGTAGCATTATCAGTAATTGACTCTAGAGTAGCATCTTGAGCTCCCCTTTCTTCATCACTCAATCTGCAGGCAGTGTATGTGATTTTCTGACAGGAAAGGCTACTCTAAACAGAGGGAGTCGGCCACACAAGGTATAGTCTAATAATTATTGTACGGTACCTTCTCTGTTTTGGGTCAGATGCAATTGCCTTCAATCACTAGCCAGTTTAAAACATTTCTTCTACTCTTGGCTTAAGAAATTGTATTTTATTATTGTACCAGCATTAGGTAGTTAACTCCACTTATGCATTGACCTCTACTACTGTGTAGCGGGAAAGTTTATTATTTGAGCCCTCGAGAAATGTTGTATAGTTGTTCACATTTTAATGCCAGGAAACCATAGCTTTGCATGGTGCGTGGGAGTGTCTTCCATTTTTATTACATGAAGTGTGAAGTGTGTTGTAAGTTGTACAGAGAGGACTCATTGTACAGAGAGGACTCCCATGGTGGCAATGATCTGATGATGGCTCCACTGCTCTGATGGACCAATGCAGGAGAAGTTATTCTGTATAATTATTACACTAAATTAATGTATGCCACTGTTTGGATCGGTTTCTGTTCTGCTCAGCTTCTTCCTCCAACTTGCTTACGCAGGCTAAGCTTATTCTTAGTTCATTCTTAGTTCATTCTATAGTCTAGTATATTGTCGGTTTGGTTGTTTTATGTTTTTCACCTGGTCATACGGAATCACTTCATTATTATCAGTGCAGACCACACCTCTATCCACACATTGTACCTGCACATCCTGTATATATGGGGCCACACCCCCACTCACTGTACTGATATGTGGTCACACCCCCATACATGGTAACCCTCTTGACCACACCCCAACCCATGCATTGTGTCGTACATGCTGTGTTTTTGTGTACAGTGCACACATCATCCGTGTCTTTGTCCCCACACCTAGTCGGAGGGAGCAGCAAGTTCTACTAAGAGCCAGCATCACCAACTAACCAACACTACAAGACCTACCTACTACCAGCTAGGACAGCACACCACCCGGGACAGACTCTACTATACCATGTAATAAGCCTTTTTATTACGATCATGATACAATTTGCTGCCCTCCCTCGCCCATGGATTGAATAATTATGATCACTCGCAGGACAACTAAGAGACTGACACACAATAATAGACACCTAACTGCATTTTTGCCATTAATATAATAAAAATAATTTTTCCATTAATTTTAATTAATTGTAGCGGAATTATAGCGGAATCATGCATGCCTGCATGATAGTAGTCTCATGAATGAGTCGTCCTTTGTCCCACATGCATGCCTGCATATGATATAGTAGTCTCATGAATGAGTCGCCCTTTGTCCCAAAGAATAGCCCCGCCCACTTACTATGAGTGCTGCGCTTTAAATATGCTTGTAGCTGTGTACGTGTATAGCAGCATGGCTACTCTGTGACTATTCTATCCCTCTCTCTGCAACGGAGGGAGTACCACCATACAATGGACCAACCAACCACTCCATCATCCTGCCACTTGAACAGGAGGAGACCTCCATTGAGTGCTACCTATTCCAGTGGGCAAGTTACTGTTTGTTAATTATTAAATAACTTTGAGCTTGTGTGCATGGCAGGTGGCCCATTATCTTTGTATCTAGGTTAGTACTGATTAGAGCTTTGTACAGTTGGGATCATGCCTCAGGGTGATGTAGAGCCTGTGCTAGGCCCTGCCTTAGGGACTAGCTGTGACTCTGTTGACCTGTTGTATGATCAGCAAGTCGAGCGTCTTGAGCGATCCTTACCTTTGGGAAAACTTGACAGTATAGCCTCTGTTCGATTTCTAGATTCCTTGCTTTTGGGATCCTGCCATCGCGTTGCGGTATTGGTAGCCTTGAAGGCATGGGATTTAGAAATCGGAACAGAGCAGTACTGCCCAGTGGGGGCGCAATGATACTTAATGGTGATTGGACAGGAATGAGGCAGAATAGCTACGTTGTTATGACCCGATCGTACCGAGCATGCCACATGTCCTGGCACAGGTTCTATGTTGTTCTGAGACATGATACCTAACTGTTTACTGTTTACCTTGTTCTGTACTCTCTAGGGGTGTACAGTAATTAGGGTGGTACAACCAAGGCGAGTGTATGCTGTGTGGTGTATGGGTGACTATTCTATCCCTCTCTCTCTCTTCATGTGCAACAGAGGGAGTACCACCATACAATGGACCAACCAACCACTCCATCATCCTGCCACTTGAACAGGAGGAGACCTCCATTGAGTGCTACCTATTCCAGTGGGTAAGTTACTGTGTGTTAATTATTAAATAGCTTTGAGCTTGTGTGCATGGCAGGTGGCCCATTATCTTTGTATCTAGGTTAGTACTGATTAGAGCTTTGTACAGTTGGGATCATGCCTCAGGGTGATGTAGAGCCTGTGCTAGGCCCTGCCTTAGGGACTAGCTGTGACCCTGTTGACCTGTTGTATGATCAGCAAGTCGAGCGTCTTGAGCGATCCTTACCTTTGGGAAACTAACTTGACAGTATAGCCTCTGTTTGATTTCTAGATTCCTTGCTTTTGGGGTCCTGCCATCACGTTGCGGTATCGGTAGCCCTGAAGGCATGGGATTTAGAAATCGGAACAGAGCAATACTGCCCAGTGGGGGCGCAATGACACTTACTGGTAATTGGACAGGAATGATGCAGAATAGCTACGTTGTCATGACCCGATCGTACCGAGCATGCCACATGTCCTGGCACAGGTTCTATGTTGTTCTGAGACATGATATCTAACTGTTCACTGTTTACCTTGTTCTGTACTCTCTAGGGGTGTACAGTAATTAGGGTGGTACGAGTTGTAGCTGTGTGGTGTATGGGTGACTATTCTATCCCTCTCTCTCTCTCTTCATGTGCAACGGAGGGAGTACCACCATAGAATGGACCAACCAACCACTCCATCATCCTGCCACTTGAACAGGAGGAGACCTCCATTGAGTGCTACCTATTCCAGTGGGTAAGTTACTGTGTGTTAATTATAAAATAACTTTGAGCTTGTGTGCATGGCAGGTGGCCCATTATCTTTGTATCTAGGTTAGTACTGATTAGAGCTTGCCTCAGGGTGATGTAGAGCCTGTGCTAGGCCCTGCCTTAGGGACTAGCTGTGATCCTGTTGACCTGTTGTATGATCAGCAAGTCGAGCGTCTTGAGCGATCCTTACCTTTGGGAAAACTTGACAGTATAGCCTCTGTTCGATTTCTAGATTCCTTGCTTTTGGGATCCTGCCATCGCGTTGCGGTATCGGTAGCCCTGAAGGCATGGGATTTAGAAATCGGAACAGAGCAATACTGCCCAGTGGGGGCGCAATGACACTTACTGGTGATTGGACAGGAATGATGCAGAATAGCTACGTTGTCATGACCCGATCGTACCGAGCATGCCACATGTCCTGGCACAGGTTCTATGTTGTTCTGAGACATGATACCTAACTGTTCACTGTTTACCTTGTTCTGTACTCTCTAGGGGTGTACAGTAATTAGGGTGGTTCGAGTGTATGCTGTGCTTATGCTTGTAGCTGTGTGGTGTATGGGTGACTCTTCTATCCCTCTCTCTCTCTTCATGTGCAACGGAGGGAGTACCACCATAGAATGGACCAACCAACTACTCCATCATCCTGCCACTTGAACAGGAGGAGACCTCCTACCTATTCCAGTGAGTAAGTTACTGTGTGTTAATTATAAAATAACTTTGAGCTTGTGTGAATGGCAGGTGGTAGGTTTGTATCTAGGTTAGTACTGATTAGAGCTTTGTACAGTTGGGATCATGCCTCAGGGTGATGTAGAGCCTGTGCTAGGCCCTGCCTTAGGGACTAGCTGTGACCCTGTTGACCTGTTGTATGATCAGCAAGTCGAGCGTCTTGAGCGATCCTTACCTTTGGGAAAACTTTACAGTATAGCCTCTGTTCGATTTCTAGATTCCTTGCTTTTGGGATCCTGCCATCGCGTTGCAGTATCGGTAGCCCTGAAGGCAGGGGATTTAGAAATCGGAACAGAGCAATACTGCCCAGTGGGGGCGCAATGACACTTACTGGTGATTGGACAGGAATGAAGCAGATTAGCTACGTTGTCATGACCCGATCGTACCGAGCATGCCACATGTCCTGGCACAGGTTTTATATTGTTCTGAGACATGATACCTAACTGTTTACTGTTTACCTTGTTCTGTACTCTCTAGGGGTGTACAGTAATTAGGGTGGTACGAGTGTATGCTGTGCTTATGCTTGTAGCTGTGTGGTGTATGGGTGACTATTCTATCCCTCTCTCTCTCTCTTCATGTGCAACGGAGGGAGTACCACCATAGAATGGACCAACCAACCACTCCATCATCCTGCCACTTGAACAGGAGGAGACCTCCATTGAGTGCTACCTATTCCAGTGGGTAAGGTTAATTATAAAATAACTTTGAGCTTGTGTGCATGGCAGGTGGCCCATTATCTTTGTATCTAGGTTAGTACTGATTAGAGCTTTGTACAGTTGGGATCATGCCTCAGGGTGATGTAGAGCCTGTGCTAGGCCCTGCCTTAGGGACTATGATCAGCAAGTCGAGCGTCTTGAGCGATCCTTACCTTTGGGAAAACTTGACAGTATAGCCTCTGTTTGATTTCTAGATTCCTTGCTTTTGGGATCCTGCCATCGCATTGCGGTATCGGTAGCCCTGAAGGCAGGGGATTTAGAAATCGGAACAGAGCAATACTGCCCAGTGGGGGCGCAATGACACTTACTGGTGATTGGACAGGAATGAAACAGAATAGCTACGTTGTCATGACCCGATCGTACCGAGCATGCCACATGTCCTGGCACAGGATTTATATTGTTCTGAGACATGATACCTAACTGTTTACTGTTTACCTTGTTCTGTACTGGTGTACAGTAATTAGGATGGTACGAGTGTATGCTGTGCTTATGCTTGTAGCTGTGTGGTGTATGGGTGACTATTCTATCCCTCTCTCTCTCTCTTCATGTGCATCGGAGGGAGTACCACATAGAATGGACCAACCAACCACTCCATCATCCTGCCACTTGAACAGGAGGAGACCTCCATTGACTATTCCAGTGGGTAAGGTTAATTATAAAATAACTTTGAGCTTGTGTGCATGGCAGGTGGCCCATTATCTTTGTATCTAGGTTTGTATCTAGGTTAGTACTGATTAGAGCTTTGTACAGTTGGGATCATGCCTCAGGGTGATGTAGAGCCTGTGCTAGGCCCTGCCTTAGGGACTAGCTGTGACCCTGGGATTTATAAATCGGAACAGAGGGCGCAATGACACTTACTGGTGATTGGACAGCAGAATAGCTACATGATCGTACCGAGCATGCCACATGTCCTTCTATGTTGTTCTGAGACATGATACCTTACTGTTCACTGTTTACCTTGTTCTGTACTCTCTAGGGGTGTACAGTAATTAGGGTGGAACAACCAAAGCGAGTGTATGCTAATTCATTATGAACTTGTGCCGCAATTTCAATGATTTATACAGCAATTTAGTACATTAATCTTTATTAGTCATCTGAATGTGTTGACAGTTATGAACCTTTAAACTCTTGTAATATGGAATGTAATGTACTACCAAATAAGGTAATGCTGGAGAAACCTTGCCAAGACTCTGTAATATGGAATGTGATGTACTACCATGTAAGGTAATGCTGGAGAAACCTTAGTGAGAACGATTTTAGTTTAACTAGCAACCCAGCAGTCTAGCTCATTATTCAGCCTCTTCTACCTCTGCTCTACCTCAAGTTCTCTTCTACCTTCTCTATACTCTACTGAGGAACCCAGCAGCCTCTATGTCCATCAGATCTCCTCTACCTAACCCAGTACTGCTCCAAGCTATAAGGTTTGTAGAGCTTTGTGTTAGCTAGCACTGGCTTTGTGTTAGCTTAATTGCCTGATCGAAGTAGCTTGTGTCAGGTCAGTGTCTAAGTGTTGGTATAGCTGCCTACCAGCTTCAATCCTACCAATGTCAGCTTCCCAATGTCAGCTTCAAGCCTCCTACAGCTCTTTAGCTTGTAGCTTGTGTGTATGTAAGCCGCCTGCTATGGCAGCTTTTTATTTTTTGTCGCGGCCTGAAATCGAGACTGGTAGTAATTAGCCTCGATTCTTCTCCTGGCGCGTGTATTAAGTTTAAAAACAGCTCAACACTTTTTTTTAGGTAAATAAAATTCTTAAGTTAAATCAGTACTTTTTTTCTTACAGACAAGAGCATCAGAATATTAAGAGACATCAAAGACGCCAAGTATCAAGAAACACCAAGTATCAAGAGGAGACTCCAGGCCAAACGTTAGTCGTAAATAGTGTGATTATGTTTTTGCTCATTCGAGACAATTAAAAAAGAAGGAGGTAAAACATATCATGCTGTACATACAATTAAGATGACTAGCATCATTATAGTGTGCAATAATTTATTTGCTGGTTTTGCCTGCTATCTAAAAAAATTAGGCAAGCCCGTGTTTAAATAGTGTGCAATATTTCATTTGCTGGTTTAGCCAGCTTCTGACGGGGAGCCTTGCACGCCCTAATCTAAAAAAAATTAGGCAAAAAGGGAGAGCAAATAGTGTGCAATATTTCATTTGCTGGTTTAGCCAGCTTCTGACGGGGAGCCTTGCACGCCCTAATCTAAAAAAATTAGGCAAAAAGGGAGAGCCCGTATTTAAATAGTGTGCAATATTTCATTTGCTGGTTTAGCCAGCTTCTGACGGAGAGCCTTGCACGCCCTAATCTAAAAAAATTAGGCAAAAAGGGAGAGCCCGTATTTAAATAGTGTGCAATATTTCATTTGCTGGTTTAGCCAGCTTCTGACGGGGAGCCTTGCACGCCCTAATCTAAAAAAATTAGGCAAAAAGGGAGAGCCCGTATTTAAATAGTGTGCAATATTTCATTTGCTGGTTTAGCCAGCTTCTGACGGGGAGCCTTGCACGCCCTAATCTAAAAAAATTAGGCAAAAAGGGAGAGCCCGTATTTAAATAGTGTGCAATATTTCATTTGCTGGTTTAGCCAGCTTCTGACGGGGAGCCTTGCACGCCCTAATCTAAAAAAATTAGGCAAAAAGGGAGAGCCCGTATTTAAATAGTGTGCAATATTTCATTTGCTGGTTTAGCCAGCTTCTGACGGGGAGCCTTGCACGCCCTAATCTAAAAAACATTAGGCAAAAAGGGAGAGCCCGTATTTAAATAGTGTGCAATATTTCATTTGCTGGTTTAGCCAGCTTCTGACGGGGAGCCTTGCACGCCCTAATCTAAAAAACATTAGGCAAAAAGGGAGAGCCCGTATTTAAATAGTGTGCAATATTTCATTTGCTGGTTTAGCCAGCTTCTGACGGGGAGCCTTGCACGCCCTAATCTAAAAAACATTAGGCAAAAAGGGAGAGCCCGTATTTAAATAGTGTGCAATATTTCATTTGCTGGTTTAGCCAGCTTCTGACGGGGAGCCTTGCACGCCCTAATCTAAAAAACATTAGGCAAAAAGGGAGAGCAAATAGTGTGCAATATTTCATTTGCTGGTATAGCCAGCTTCTGACAGGGAGCCTTACAATAAATTAGTGGTTTTGCTTAGTGCATTGTTTGTTTTAGTGAAGAAAAAAGTGCAGTAAAACATGAAAAGAAAAGAAAAAAGTGGTTTTGCTTATAAGCTTAAGTAGTGCTTGATGATGAAAAGACAAAAGTAGGTTAGCTTTATTAGTGCAGTATTTGCTGGTTTAAGTGAAAAAAAAAGTTGTTTTGTTAATAGTGGTTTGCTGAAAAAAAAAGTGAAGTCAGTCAAAGTTGTTTTGCAATTATGAAAACAAGTGCAGAAGGTAGTTTAGCTTATTAAAAGTTTGTATTTTAAGTAAAGTAAAAGTAGTACCTCAGTGCAGTAGAGGAAGCCAAAGGAAGCCAAAGTAGATATGCTATGGAATTTAGAAACCATAAGTATTGAAATATTGCCATCATCTGCTATAAAAGAGAGTGAGCAAAAAGGGAGGAGGGTGGGCATGGCTGAGGGTGGGAAAGTTGGCTAGAGTGTGCGGTAAAGTACTTGAGCTAGAGTTGTGGTTAAGTACTCTAACAACAGCTAGAGTTGTGGTTAAGTACTCTAACAACAGCTAGAGTTGTGGTTAAGTACTCTAACAACAGCTAGAGTTGTGGTTAAGTACTCTAACAACAGCTAGAGTTGTGGTTAAGTACTCTAACAACAGCTAGAGTTGTGGTTAAGTACTCTAACAACAGCTAGAGTTGTGGTTAAGTACTCTAACAACAGCTAGAGTTGTGGTTAAGTACTCTAACAACAGCTAGAGTTGTGGTTAAGTACTCTAACAACAGCTAGAGTTGTGGTTAAGTACTCTAACAACAGCTAGAGTTGTGGTTAAGTACTCTAACAACAGCTAGAGTTGTGGTTAAGTACTCTAACAACAGCTAGAGTTGTGGTTAAGTACTCTAACAACAGCTAGAGTTGTGGTTAAGTACTCTAACAACAGCTAGAGTTGTGGTTAAGTACTCTAACAACAGCTAGAGTTGTGGTTAAGTACTCTAACAACAGCTAGAGTTGTGGTTAAGTACTCTAACAACAGCTAGAGTTGTGGTTAAGTACTCTAACAACAGCTAGAGTTGTGGTTAAGTACTCTAACAACAGCTAGAGTTGTGGTTAAGTACTCTAACAACAGCTAGAGTTGTGGTTAAGTACTCTAACAACAGCTAGAGTTGTGGTTAAGTACTCTAACAACAGCTAGAGTTGTGGTTAAGTACTCTAACAACAGCTAGAGTTGTGGTTAAGTACTCTAACAACAGCTAGAGTTGTGGTTAAGTACTCTAACAACAGCTAGAGTTGTGGTTAAGTACTCTAACAACAGCTAGAGTTGTGGTTAAGTACTCTAACAACAGCTAGAGTTGTGGTTAAGTACTCTAACAACAGCTAGAGTTGTGGTTAAGTACTCTAACAACAGCTAGAGTTGTGGTTAAGTACTCTAACAACAGCTAGAGTTGTGGTTAAGTACTCTAACAACAGCTAGAGTTGTGGTTAAGTACTCTAACAACAGCTAGAGTTGTGGTTAAGTACTCTAACAACAGCTAGAGTTGTGGTTAAGTACTCTAACAACAGCTAGAGTTGTGGTTAAGTACTCTAACAACAGCTAGAGTTGTGGTTAAGTACTCTAACAACAGCTAGAGTTGTGGTTAAGTACTCTAACAACAGCTAGAGTTGTGGTTAAGTACTCTAACAACAGCTAGAGTTGTGGTTAAGTACTCTAACAACAGCTAGAGTTGTGGTTAAGTACTCTAACAACAGCTAGAGTTGTGGTTAAGTACTCTAACAACAGCTAGAGTTGTGGTTAAGTACTCTAACAACAGCTAGAGTTGTGGTTAAGTACTCTAACAACAGCTAGAGTTGTGGTTAAGTACTCTAACAACAGCTAGAGTTGTGGTTAAGTACTCTAACAACAGCTAGAGTTGTGGTTAAGTACTCTAACAACAGCTAGAGTTGTGGTTAAGTACTCTAACAACAGCTAGAGTTGTGGTTAAGTACTCTAACAACAGCTAGAGTTGTGGTTAAGTACTCTAACAACAGCTAGAGTTGTGGTTAAGTACTCTAACAACAGCTAGAGTTGTGGTTAAGTACTCTAACAACAGCTAGAGTTGTGGTTAAGTACTCTAACAACAGCTAGAGTTGTGGTTAAGTACTCTAACAACAGCTAGAGTTGTGGTTAAGTACTCTAACAACAGCTAGAGTTGTGGTTAAGTACTCTAACAACAGCTAGAGTTGTGGTTAAGTACTCTAACAACAGCTAGAGTTGTGGTTAAGTACTCTAACAACAGCTAGAGTTGTGGTTAAGTACTCTAACAACAGCTAGAGTTGTGGTTAAGTACTCTAACAACAGCTAGAGTTGTGGTTAAGTACTCTAACAACAGCTAGAGTTGTGGTTAAGTACTCTAACAACAGCTAGAGTTGTGGTTAAGTACTCTAACAACAGCTAGAGTTGTGGTTAAGTACTCTAACAACAGCTAGAGTTGTGGTTAAGTACTCTAACAACAGCTAGAGTTGTGGTTAAGTACTCTAACAACAGCTAGAGTTGTGGTTAAGTACTCTAACAACAGCTAGAGTTGTGGTTAAGTACTCTAACAACAGCTAGAGTTGTGGTTAAGTACTCTAACAACAGCTAGAGTTGTGGTTAAGTACTCTAACAACAGCTAGAGTTGTGGTTAAGTACTCTAACAACAGCTAGAGTTGTGGTTAAGTACTCTAACAACAGCTAGAGTTGTGGTTAAGTACTCTAACAACAGCTAGAGTTGTGGTTAAGTACTCTAACAACAGCTAGAGTTGTGGTTAAGTACTCTAACAACAGCTAGAGTTGTGGTTAAGGGTTAGGGTTAGGGTTAGGGTTAGGGTTAGGGTTAGGGTTAGGGTTAGGGTTAGGGTTAGGGTTAGGGTTAGGGTTAGGGTTAGGGTTAGGGTTAGGGTTAGGGTTAGGGTTAGGGTTAGGGTTAGGGTTAGGGTTAGGGTTAGGGTTAGGGTTAGGGTTAGGGTTAGGGTTAGGGTTAGGGTTAGGGTTAGGGTTAGGGTTAGGGTTAGGGTTAGGGTTAGGGTTAGGGTTAGGGTTAGGGTTAGGGTTAGGGTTAGGGTTAGGGTTAGGGTTAGGGTTAGGGTTAGGGTTAGGGTTAGGGTTAGGGTTAGGGTTAGGGTTAGGGTTAGGGTTAGGGTTAGGGTTAGGGTTAGGGTTAGGGTTAGGGTTAGGGTTAGGGTTAGGGTTAGGGTTAGGGTTAGGGTTAGGGTTAGGGTTAGGGTTAGGGTTAGGGTTAGGGTTAGGGTTAGGGTTAGGGTTAGGGTTAGGGTTAGGGTTAGGGTTAGGGTTAGGGTTAGGGTTAGGGTTAGGGTTAGGGTTAGGGTTAGGGTTAGGGTTAGGGTTAGGGTTAGGGTTAGGGTTAGGGTTAGGGTTAGGGTTAGGGTTAGGGTTAGGGTTAGGGTTAGGGTTAGGGTTAGGGTTAGGGTTAGGGTTAGGGTTAGGGTTAGGGTTAGGGTTAGGGTTAGGGTTAGGGTTAGGGTTAGGGTTAG